>NC_057811.1:179877707-180050868 GCF_018294505.1 Triticum aestivum
GGGACCCCCTACCCAAGATCCGCCGGTTTTGACACCGACAGGGGGTCCCGAACTGTGCGTCTAAGGTCGATGGTAACAGGAGACAGGGGACACAATGTTTACCCAGGTTCGGGCCCTCTCTACGGAGGTAATACCCTACTTCCTGCTTGATTGATCTTGATGAATATGAGTATTACAAGAGTTGATCTACCACGAGATCATAATGGCTAAAACCCTAGAAGTCTAGCCTGTATGACTATAATTGTATATATCCTCTACGGACCAAGCCCTCCGGTTTATATAGACACCAGAGGGGACTAGAGTTACACAAAGTCGGTTACAGAGAAGGGAATCTTCATATTTGATCGCCAAGCTTGCCTTCCACGCCAAGGAGAGTCCCATCCGGACACGGGTGGAGTCTTCGGTCTTCATATCTTCACAACCCATCAGTCCGGCCCATGGCTAACAGGCCGGAAGCCCGAGGACCCCTTAGTCCAGGACTCCCTCAGTAGCCCCCGAACCAGACTTCAATAACGAGGTGTCCAGCGTGGATAGTCTTCGGCATTGCAAGGCGGGTTCCTCCTTCGATGACTCTAAAACGATGTATTCGGCCTTCCATTTAATGTCGTACCCCTCGGCTTCTGTGTATCAACAATTTCAGCTTCCACGTGTTGCGCGAATGCGAGAGGTCAGGGTGTTTTTACATATAACACCCCGGCCATGTGAGGAGGAGTGTCTATTTAAAGAGATTGGATCTCAGATCCATTCAACACCACGCGAAAAAAATCCTCAGAGCTTGCTAGAAAAGACCACTCCAACATGCCTCGCACTTCTAGCTCCTCCTCCCGTCCCTGCGCCCCAGAAAAAGGCGACTGGGAGAAATGTTCTGTATCCCACGGACAGCTAGTGAAGCTGCAAACACAGTGATTTCTTCCACCCGCGGATCTGGTTCCTGTTCGGGCAGGGTTGACCTCCTTCAATAACGAGGTCCAGGCGGAGAATTTCCCCAATCCATCCGGGGGAACGAGTGTGCTTCATCCCTTATTTGCTAAGAGGTGTCGGATTTCCAATTCATCCCTTCCTCCGAGGGCTTCTGGAGTACTATGGCCTCCAACTGCACAACTTCACTCCCGCCTCCATCCTGCACATCGCGGGTTACATTGCTCTTTGTGAGCTGTTCCTGGGTTGTGAGGCCCACTTTGAATTGTGGAGAAAGCTATTCTGTCTCGTCCCGTGCAACTATGAGGGATCAATATTTGAAGTGTGCGGAGCCGAAATATGGCGCATCACCGAGACCGGATACCTGTCCGGCACACCGAAGAAGGCATCCGAAGAGTGGCCTTCCGAATGGCTCTATATTGAGGACGTCGCACTTCCAGACCCAGTTCGGAGGGGTCTTCGCGAGTTCACAAGCGTTCCTTTGAAGAAACGCCACAGCTGGCGCCCTCGGAGCCTCAAGGAGGAAGATAGTGCGGAAGTTCGTCAACTCATGAGCAAGATAAGGATGCTCGCTCAGTCCGGATTATCAATAGTGAAAGTAATGGCGACTTCCATAGTACGGGGGGTTCAGCCACTCCAATACAGAGGGCTTCCCATGTGGCACTACAATGGGGAGGATGATGCCTCCCGCTGCGGCAGGAAGGGTCTGGACACCCCCGTCGCTCTGGCCAAAATATTGGCCGAACTGTTCAAAGGGGAGGAAGAGGAATTTCTACGTATCAAGCCCAGAGATGGATTTTCCATGTACAGTCCTCCTAGCTGGGTAAGTCCCAACCCCTCTGCTCTACTTACTCCGCTCCCTGAACCACTTTCAATGAATGTTAATCCGTCCATATATAACAGCACTAGCGGAAGATCTCCGAGGGGCTTTACAGCCCCGCCCCACAGCCAGAGGGCCACAATCGGGACCTTGACCCGGGTTTCGAAGAGGATCCGGATATATTCGTGGTGCTCGAGGACGGGGTGTTTTACCAGGCGAGCTATGCCAGCACGGAAGTGGCCATCACTGCCGATTATCCCGGTCTACTCCCTGCTTCACACGTAAGTAATCAGGAGACATCTCCTTCAAAAGAGTTTCCTCGTTCTGCCTCATCCACCGCACTGTCTCGTGCTAAAAAATGGAGGCGTTCGGCGCACCGTGTTACCCAAGAGGCGACTCCGAAGAGAGCGGCTCCTACGCCTGGCAAGTCTTCGAAGAGGAAGGCGAACGAAGACACGGCCAAGCCTTCATCAAAGAGGTATTGATTTGTAAATACGCCCTTAGGCAGTCGCATCCAACTGTGACTTTTTGTTTGTCTTGTATCAGAAAAAGAGTTCGCCGGACAATATCTGGGGAACCGGCCGGTCATACTCCTAACAGCCGGGATCCCGATCCTGCCACAAAGACAGAGGCTGATACGGGAGCGAGGCCGAATTGTCCTTCGGCAGAGGATTCGGATGACGTATCCGTCACAAACTCAGAAGTTGAGAGCGCCATGAACCATCGGGGCCGGAGGGCCGTTTTACGAGACCCTAGTTTTACAGAAGAGGCATTCAATGCCTTCAGTTCGGCTGATGCATACATCCGAGCTGCTCGAGATGGGCTTAACAGAGCCACAGAGCAGCATTTAAAAAATGTGCAGGTAAGTCTTCATCGTCTGAATATGATAATCATATGCCAGTAGCCCCCGAGACTGGAAGCAGTTGGTACAACTGATTTAAGGATCGTTGTATAACCAGGTTCTTAAGGAGATGAACAACCTGTTATCCCAAGAGCTAGAAAAGTGTCGGACACAGCTAATTGCTGTTACCGCCGAACTGGAGAAATCCAAGAAGGCGTCCTCTGGTAATATTCCCCTCCATCGAGAAATAATAATTATATACCAGTTATGCTAACACTGTTGCTTATCTCATGACAGGCTCGTTAGATCAACTGGAGGAGAAGCTGAAAACCGCACAGGCAGGAGAGAAGGAGGCCAAAAGACTACACACCGCAGGTGAGTGTGTGCTGACCCGAGTCAGGGAGGATAAAAACAAGCTCCAGGATTCCAACACCCAGCTGGGCGAAGAGCTGAAAGATGTGCGGGCCCAGCTAGCGGACTCCGTAAAGGAAAATAAAAGGCTATGAGGCGGCATATTCAGTATGTGGCCGAACTTACCTTATAGTAATTCGGAGATGAAAGGATTTGACAGAGTTATGTTTGCAGGTGTGCTGACCGGTCGCCCCGTAGAGGAGATGTCTGGATTCTCAAGCGATCTGCTACAAGAGTTGTCGCAAATGCACGAGCAAGCTCGGTAGGCGATGCGCAGTGTGTCTAAGGCCTTATGGCCATCCGCCTCCCCTCCAGGAAGAATGGAGGAGCTTATAGAGCTATTCAAGGGAGCGCGATGGCGCTTCCGATTATGGAAGATATCGGCCTGCCGGGAAGGTGCACGAGAAGCCTGGGCCATGGTAAAAACACGGTATACCAAGCTTGATCCAAATCATATGGCCCGGGTCGGACCTCTAGGGTCAGATGGAAAAGAAGTTCCCGTTAATTTGGTATATGACCAAGTGGGAGTAGCCGCCAAGTATTCCCAGCAGGATTGTAAGTTAGACAGCCTGCTGGACGGTATAGAGGAGGAAATTTATGAGTCCAAGTGACTATGTACTTTCCTTGACAAAGTTGTCCCTAGCCGGATTGTAAAACGATTGTCATGGCAGACCTTTTCGCTTCGACCTCCGGACCCGAAGGCGCAGAGTGTTTCTGAATACCTGAGCGGCAAAAATAAACCGGGGTATGCGTGGAAACCAGGCGTAGGGGTCATAGTTGCTTGAACAGACAAGTTGTATCCGGCTAGCTATGTTATATTACATTGTGATCGTAAAAAACATCTTCCAGAGAGAATAGTTCCGTTAAGGGTTCCTTTCCCTGGGTGTGCATGCGTTAGTGTGCATGTCCAAACTGTGATTGAGAAAATCACAGGATATTCAACATCTGGGGGTTCATATTTTAATGAATGTAAAAACATCTTTAGTTCGCCGACCGAATATTCCCTTAAGAACGCTAGCTTTCGACTTCACCCAGTCTGAGGTACACATCCGGATGACCCGGCAGTAACAATCGCAGAGGTGCTCCCTTTATGCCCTAGCCGAACTAACGGGAACGTAGGGCATAAGCACAGGAGCCAGGCAACCCAGCTTGGCCAAAACTTAAGTCATATCGATGCATATAATGGTGAAGAAAAGGTACATATGGGGAAAGCACACATATGTGATGAGCTTGATGCTCAAAAAATAACAATAATAAGCTTCTGTCAAAGAAGCCCCCAGGTATAACTAACGTACACATTTGAGTATGTGTATGTCGTAGGTGCACGGTTTAGCCGCACGAGAAGCTTTAAGTCTAGAAAAGGAAAAGGCGAAAAGAGAGGAAAAAGTAATAGAAACAATCGGAAGAAGGAGAACAAAGAGTTCGGCGCTAGGCATATAATCTTCGGAGTCTGGCCGCGTTCCAGGGGTTCGGCTCTAGGCGATTGTCTGACGCATCACGCAGGCGGTACGCTCCTCCGGTGAGAACTTTGTCAATGATGAAGGGACCCTCCCACTTGGGCTTGAGTTTGTCCTTTTTCTGCTCCGGCAGGCGTAGAACAAGTTCACCAACATTATAGGTCTTGGCCCGCACTTCTCTGCTTTGATACCTGCGAGCCTACTATTGATAAAACACAAAACGGGCTTTTGCAATGTCGCGCTCCTCCTCCAGGGCGTCTAAGCAATCCTGCCGATCAAGCTCGGCCTCTCTCTCTTCGTACATGCGCACTCGAGGTGAGTCATGAATAATGTCACAGGGTAACACTGCTTCTGCGCCGTACACCATGAAGAAAGGTGTATATCCGGTAGTGCGATTGGGCGTGGTCCGCAGCCCCCAGAGTACGGAGTCGAGCTCCTCAACCCAGTGATTGTCTGATTCTTTCAAAGACCGCACTAGTCTAGGCTTGATGCCGCTCATAATAAGACCATTGGCTCATTCAACTTGACCATTTGTTTGCGGGTAATAGACAGAGGCGTAATCGAGTTTAATGCCCAGATTAGCGCACCAGGTTTTCACCTCATCGGCTGTGAAATTGGAGCCATTATCGGTGATGATGTTGTGTGGAACACCATAACGGTGTACAACACCGGATATGAATTCTATCGCCGGTCCGGCCTCGGCCGTTTTAACTGGTTTGGCCTCTATCCACTTAGTGAATTTATCCACCATGACCATCAGATACTTTTTCTTATGGCTTCCTCCTTTAAGGGGTCCGACCATATCAAACCCCCAGACTGCGAGAGGCCAAGTGATGGGGATTGTTTGTAGGGCGGTGGGGGGCATATGGCTTTAGTTGGCGAAGAATTGGCATCCGATGCAACATTGGACAAGGTCCTGTGCATCTGCTCGGGCCGTCGGCCAATAAAAACCTGTACGGAAGGCCTTGCTAACAAGGGCCCGAGCTGCGGCGTGGTGCCCGCCAAGACCGGCATGAATTTCAGCCAGGAGCTGCCGCCCCTCTTCCTCGGAGATACATCTTTGAAGGACTCTGGTAGCGCTTTTCTTGTAGAGCTCTCCGTCGTGAACCTTGTAGGCCTTCGAACGCCGGACAATGCGGCGGGCCTCATTCTGTCCTCAGGGAGTTCTTTCCTATTAAGGTAGGCCAAGAAGGGTTCGGTCCATGGGGCAATGACTGCCATAATGAGATGGGCCGATGGTGTTATTTCGGTGGCTGAGCCCCCGATGATATCGGTGTGTTCGAAATCTGGGGTTGTGTTCGGATCCGGACTGGTGTTGCCGCTCTCCCCTTGCCACACCATGGATGGCTTAAAAAGCCTTTCCAGAAAGATGTTAGGTGGGACGGGTCGCGCTTGGCACCGATGCGAGCAAGGACGTCCGCCGCTTGAATACTTTCTCGGGCCACGTGATGAAACTCGAGCCCCTCGAACTGAGCCGACATCTTTAGGACGACATTACGATGAGCCGCCATCTTTGGATCTTTGGCATCAAAGTCTCCATTTATTTGAGATATTGCGAGGTTTGAGTCCCCGCGCACTTCCAGGTGTTGTATGCCCATGGAGACAGCCATCCGAAGACCATGCAATAAGGCCTCATATTCGGCTGCGTTATTGGAGTCTGTGTATAATATTTGGAGTACGTATTGGACTATGTCTCAAGTGGTGGACGTTAAAATGACGCCCACTCCTAGTCCTGCCAGCATTTTGGAACCATCGAAATACATAACCCAGTTGGAATATGTGCTGTACTCTTTAGGGAGTTCGGCCTCTGTCCATTCGGCAACGAAGTCAGCCAGTACTTGGGATTTAATGGCTCGAAGCGGTTTGTATGTTATGTCAAATGGAAGGAGCTCAATGGCCCATCTGGCAATACGGCCCGTAGCATCTCGGTTGTTTATTATGTCATTGAGTGGTACTTCAGAAGCCACCGTGATCGAACACTCCTGAAAGCAGTGTCGTAGCTTCCGGGATGCCATGAAGACCGCGTATGCTATCTTTTGATAATGAGGGTACCGGGATTTGGATGATGTGAGGACAGTGGATACGTAGTATACTGGCTTCTGAAGCGGGAATTTGTGTCCATCCTGTTCTCGTTCCATGACGAGCACGGCGCTCACCACTCGGTGTGTTGCCGATATGTATAATTACATGGGTTCGCCGATGTTCGGCGCGGCCAGGATTGGGTTGCTCGCTAGAAGGGCTTTTATTTCTTCCAATCCGGCCGTTGCCACATCCGTCCACTCAAAGTGATCGGTGCACCGTAGAAGGCGATAGAGTGGCAGTGCCTTTTCTCCCAATCTGGAGATAAAGCGGCTTAAAGCTGCCATGCAACCGGCGAGTTTTTGGACCTGTTTAAGGTCCGTTGGCGTAGCCAATTGTGACAAAGCTCGGATTTTGGCTGGATTTGCTTCAATTCCTCTATTGGAAACGATGAAGCCCAGTAGTTTTCCCCCGGGGACGCCAAAAACACACTTTTCCGGATTGAGCTTGATGTCATATGCACGGAGGTTGTCGAATGTGAGACGTAAGTCGTCTATTAGTGACTCGACGTGCCTAGTTTTGATGACGACGTCGTCCACGTATGCTTCAACTGTCTTGCCGATCTGTTTCTCCAGGCATGTTTGAATCATGCGTTGGTAGGTTGCCCCGGCGTTTTTGAGCCCGAAGGGCATGGTGTTGAAGCAGAATGGCATGTATGGGGTAATGAATGTTGTTGCAGCTTGATCAGATTCCTTCATTTTGATTTGATGGTATCCGGAATATGCGTCGAGGAAGCATAGCGAGTCGTGTCCTGTGGTGGCATCAATGATTTGGTCGATGCGGGGGAGGGGGAAGGGATCCTTAGGGCAGGCCTTATTGAGGTCTTTGAAATCGACGCACAGGTGCCAGGATTTATCCTTCTTTGGTACCATCACCAGGTTTACTAGCCAGTCCGGGTGTTTTATTTCTCTAATGAATACGGCCTCGATTAGCTTGGCTAGCTCTTCCCCCATGGCTTGACGTTTTGGTTCGGAAAAGCGCCGCAGTGTTTGCTTGACTGGTTTATATCCCTTCAATATATTGAGGCTGTGTTCGGCCAACCTGCGTGGGATTCCTGGCATATCAGAAGGGTGCCAGGCGAATATATCCTAGTTCTCGCGCAGGAACTCTCGTAGCGCGGTGTCGACCGTTGGGTCCAGTTGTGCTCCGATAGATGCTGTCTTCTTGGGGCCCGTTGGGTGGACTTGGAATTTGACTATTTCTTTTGCTGGTTTGAAGGAGGTGGATTTGGGTCGTTTGTCCAGGATTACATCGTCCCTATCCACCGTGGAGCGCAGTGCGGTTAACTCTTCGTCCGCGAGGGCTTCAGGTAATGCCTCAAGGGCCAGGGATGCAGTTTTATTTTTGGCGCAGAGTGCTATGTCCAGATCACTAGCGAGAGTGATTATGCCGTTGGGCCCGGGCATCTTGAGATTCATATACCCGTAATGAGGTATGGCTTGGAAGCGTGTAAACGCATCTCGCCCCAATAGAGCGTGATATCCGCTGTTGAAAGGGGCCACTTGGAAGGTTATTTCTTCGGACCGATAGTTCTTCGGTGTGCCGAATACCATGTCAAGTGTGATTTTTCCCGCACACCGAGCCTCCCGACTGGGAATGATTCCTCGGAAGGTCGTGCTGCTTTGCTCGATGCGGCTCCTGTCTATTTCCATTTTGTGGAGTGTATCCTCATAGATGAGGTTTAGTCCGCTGCCACCGTCCATAAGAAACTTGGTGAGCCGAAAACCGTCCACAATTGGATTGAGGACCAAGGCGGCTGGTGCTCGGACTGTCCTGTATTTTGGTTCGTCACCGGCATTAAAAGTTATAGCCGTGTCGTTCCAAGGGTTTATTGCTGCGATTTTGCAGACTTCGGTGAGTTCGCGGAGTGCCCTTTTGCGCCTATGGTTTGAAGCAAATGTCTCGAAGACCGTCAATACTATGAGGTCGTCGTCTTCTGGGGGTGTTGTTCTGGGGTATTCTTGGTGAGGATATCCTCGCTGCTCTTGGCCACTTGCCGGAGTATCCAACATGCTCTAAGGCTGTGGGTTGGTATGTTATCCGGTGTTGTGTGTATTTTGCATGGCCCATCGAGCCATCCTTCCAAAACGGTTCCGCGCCCCGTAATGGGCTTATATTTCTTTACTATTGGAACGGGCTTGCCACGAGGGTGTGCCCTTTTCGCCTGAACGAGGGGTTGAGTGGGGACCGATGGTTCCCAGCGGGCTGCCTGAGTTTTCCAGGTGCTTTCCATTGCGCTGTACTTCTGTACGATAGTTGCCAAGTCAGCGAAGTGTAATATGTGACGGCGGTTGATGGCATTGAGGATTCCTTCGTCCATGCAATTGTTGCAGAACGCTGAGATCGCGTCTTCGTCGCGGCAATCTTTAATCTTGTCTTTGACAAGGAGGAATCTGGACCAGAAGTGGTGGACCATTTCCTGAGACTGCTGTTGTATGCTCATGAGAGCGCTTATGTCTGGGTGGGTGGGTGGATTTAAATCCGAACCCTGACCCAATTTTGGATTCGGAGTTTGAAGAACTTCGGAACTTAATAGTTCGGGCTCCGGTATGTCAACTGATTTTTTGGGCTTGCCATCCGATTCTATGTTCAGAGGACAAGGCATGTCTTTCTGCAGGCAAGTGTCCGGCTCCTCGAGCTCGGAGATCCGAACACAACTCGTTCTCAATATAGAGGAGGAGTTGTCTTGCTCCTCGATTACCGCTATCTGGTGGGTGATCGGCGAAGTTTTAATTTCTCTCTGGTCGGGTTTAAGCCCAATCCGATCGTAGTCTGTATCGACCCCCAAGGCGGCGATGTGATCTAGGAGTTCGTTTAAAGACGATAACTCCGTCAGATCCATCTGTTTGGAGTATTCGGAATCAACGTGGAGGCGATTTTCGATGACTCGAGAGGTCATCGTTGGATTAAGGGCCGAACAGGCGGTCATGATGAAGCCTCCCAGCCGGTGGGTTTGGCCTGGGGCCAGGGCTCCTCCGGAGGTGATTTTTTCCTTGACGACGAGGCGACCCATCAAACCTTTTGGGGACGGCACAGTGGAACTCTCAATGAAAGCACCAATGTCGGTGTCAAAACCGGCGGATCTCGGGTAGGGGGTCCCGAACTGTGCATCTAAGGTCAATGGTAACAGGAGACAGGGGACACAATGTTTACCCAGGTTCGGGCCCTCTCTACGGAGGTAATACCCTACTTCCTGCTTGATTGATATTGATGAATATGAGTATTACAAGAGTTGATCTACCACGAGATCGTAATGGTTAAAACCCTAGAAGTCTAGCCTGTATGACTATAATTGTATATATCCTCTACGGACTAAGCCCTCCGGTTTATATAGACACCGGAGGGGACTAGGGTTACACAAAGTCGGTTACAGAGAAGGGAATCTTCATATTTGATCGCCAAGCTTGCCTTCCACGCCAAGGAGAGTCCCATCCGGACACGGGTGGAGTCTTCGGTCTTCATATCTTCACAACCCATCAGTCCGACCCATGGCTAACAGGCCGGACGCCCGAGGACCCCTTAGTCCAGGACTCCCTCATTCCCCTCTGCTCACAAGCCTCCCTCGCGGCCCACGCCTCCGTGGCCTCACCTGCGCCCACGCCTCAAGCCGGCCCTGCCTCGCGGTCATCTCCGTCGTGGCCTTGAGCCGCCGTCTACGCCCTGACCTGCGCCGCCGTGCCTCAAGCCGCCCGGCCTCGTGGCTGTTTCCGTCGTGGTTTCAAGCTGGCCCCGCCTCCATCTTGCACTGCATCGGGGCCTCCATCTCTGCCGGCGGGCCTCACTGCCACCACGGCCATGTGGCCGCAGCCTCTGCCGAGCTCTATCAAATCGCCGCTTTAAACCGTTGCGGCTACGCGCGGGCCTGCGCCGGGCACTTCCGAGCCACTGTTTCTGGTGAGTCGCCATTTCTTCTGCAGGCAGCCACAATCAAGAGCTTCATGGATGTTCAATCACTTGAGGAATTGCAAAGGAGAATAAAAAATGTCTGATGCGGCCAGTCGTCCTTTTTCCGCCGGCAACCTCCACTACAATCAGAAGTGCCATCCCTGCTATCACATGGCTAATCAGGATTGACTTGAGTCAATTGCGGGACAATTGTTGGCAGATGTAAAGTAAGTTGATTAAAGTTTCCGGTCAAATCAACAAGAGCAACGCATATGCACGTACAGAGGCATCTGCTAGGATTTGTTCTCAACAATGTATGAATATAGTGAGAGCATTATGTGTTGTTAGTTAATTTACACAGATTGCTGCTCCTACTAAATGGCGAAGACCAGTATATTTACTTCACGTGGAGTAATATGAACAAAAGGAGAAAACAAAAAGATAAGACAAACACTGGCCGTCACTGACAAGCTGCTCGTTTCGGCCGCGCGTGGCCATCGTCAAGTCACCGGCCTCCCCAGACGAGCCGCTATCACCTTCGCCCGCTTTGCCGCCCTGTTGGGCCGCCCCGTGCCGAGCCGCCGGTCCTATTGTCGCGTGCGCTGATGTGGTCTCGCGACTGGCCTCGCCGGCGTGTTAAGCCGCCCCTGCCAGCCACCACTGCGGCCTTGTTTCTGCCAACGAAGCCTGGTGTCAAACGACGGGGAACTGAAGGTGTTGGAAGGAGTTTTATTTGATATTGAGTATTTCTGAAGAAAATATAAAGTAGCCTCAGCGGGTGTTGCTCTGGTGTCGCGGCTAGCGTGCGTAGCTGCAGAACTTCAGTAGCATGTGCGTCCACACCGCTGCTGGGCCTCTATATATCCAATTAATTTTTGGACCACGCGAAGATCATCTCGCTTTAGATGCATCAGGTGATATCCATCTAAATTTATCTTATTACCACATATTGTTTTTGTCAAAAACAATAATTCTGGCTTGCGATATTTTTTGATGCAGGACAAATTGTCTACTGCAAATGTGACCGTCATGTCATAGAGTTTATTGAATAACTCATACCAGGAGTATATACAAGCATTGCGAGGATCATCAACTCACCTCAAACCTCTGGTTTACATGAATTCCAATGACCTGCTATTCAACTATATGGCGGTTTATATCACGACTGAGTGTGAAGAATCTTAAGCCGACCCCTCGAGTCATCTTAAGACTCGGGGGCCCACAATGGCATGACTTTGTCAGCAAATTTAACAACCCGGGGTCATTGGAGGGAAGATAACTCGGTCCCGGAGGCTAATGCCATATTGATTGAAAATTTAAAGGCCGTCAGAAAATTTCCGGCATAAAATGAAGGATTCCGGTTTAAAATCCAGCTCAAGGGAAATCTGTCTCTCACAAAGCTTTGAAGCTCTCAATATCCGGTTTGAAATTCCGGTTCAAAAGGAATTCATCTCTCGCAAGTTCGAGTTCTTAGAAAAATTAAAGGTTGCCAAAGAGAACTTGCTGCCATGATGTGCGGTTCAAACATGGATATCCCTGCCTTATGGGCTCATCTTATTATGATCACTTGGGGGCTTCTTGCTCCTTGTCTGATAAACACAGTGTACATATGAAACATGGTTTAGTATGAAGATCTAGTTAGTACATCGAATGTACTATTATTTGGAACCAACATGAAGTGTATTCAAAATTTTGAATTTGAGTGAATATATTTATATAGTACACATAGTTCATATCTACCTCTATAGTAATCATGCGGTGTGTTGTTAAGATAATATACAAAATGATGGTTTAACTTGGCAACAATCATGATTGTAGATTCTTATTCAAATAGAGAAACGAATTCAAATATAGTTCGAATTGTAGTGGTAGTATATACATTTGGAATGCACTAAAATGTTCGTATGAGTAGGTTACATGCATTATAGAGGTAGCAAAAAACTATAATTGGACATAACATGGATTCATAGTTTCGAATAGCATTTGTACAGTGAAACGGGACAAGACTCTCCCTTTGTGTGGGGCGAATAGTTTTTATTTTTTTTCATCGAGGGAAGTGCGAATTGATTTGGTACGTACATTATTACATGTTAGGCTTGTCCCAAAATTTAAAACCGCACTTTGTTATTCCAAAAATTGAGATATCGCTTTGTCTGTTTGTGCTCCGAAAACTCGCACCTTCACAACCCACGCCTTGCTATCCTGAAATTACAACATGCACGAAAACTCCCTCCAGCTACCAAATCCCGAAACGCGAAATCCCCCTTCTATCCCTGAGCCGAAACGGCTGCTAGTTCAAGTCGGTGTGGGTACTTTCATAACACGGCCTATATTTTGGACAAGCGCGTCCCTAAGTCATGGTTCCCCCTCCCATCACCTCCTTTTCGTCATTCGAAAACCCAGGCCGCCATAACCTCTTTGCTCCAGCGGTGAAACCCCACCCTCCGCCGTCCGCCACCCACCGCTGCCCAGCCGGAGCCTTTTCCCCGACGACGTCGTCCACCGCAATAGCTCGACGTCCCTCTTCCACTGCCCCGGATGAGGATCCATCGTCGATCTCGTCGTCCCGCCGGTTCAGCTGCCCCGTCCTCCACCTCCAAGGAGCTGCTCCAATGATTGCCTCGTCTATCGCGGCTGCTCCATCCCCACATCATCGCCTTAACCTACTCCACCGGAACCGTAACATCCTCACCGACTCCTCGGACAAAGCCGAGGCCTACTCGGCGCCACCAAAGAGGTTGTACACTCATCGCATCGCAACTTTCTCCTTAACTTGACCTCTCGGCGTCGCTGGTGCTCGATCCCGCTCCCCATGGCGTAGCTACCTCGTAGTCGATGCCACCGGCGACATCTACATGGTGGCTCTCCCCAATGCGAGGCTCCCTTGGCGGCAGCGTCCATACTAGCCGGAGCTGCTGCTCGGCTCTCGCTCGCTCGAGCTGCTGCTCTGCTGCTGCTCCTGCTCTCGCTCGCGCTGCTGGTCTGCTCTTCCCCTTGCTCGTGTTGCTGCTCTTCTCTTGCTCCCACTATGCTACTGATGCTGCTACACGGGCTGCTGCAGCTACACGACTTGCTGCTCTGTCTCTAGTTCACGCTGCTACTCCGGCTGCTATCTGCTACTGTGTTCCCTGCCGATCGTCTACTGATTTAGATCACTGTTTCTCTACTACTAGTGCTCGAACAACCTAAACTACATGTGAAGTGCCTCTTTGCTACCAGTGCGTTCAGTTTCGACAGTAACATTCAGATTCCATAGTAAATTTCAGTTTCGACAGTTAAGTTCGGAGTCAACAGTTTTTACCTCATCTGTTGTAGTCAGGTGTTTTTTTGGTGATGTAAATATTTCTCTACCACTTTTTGGTAATGTATTTTACATCATCTATTGGAGATGCTATTAGAATCCCACTTGAGATTAACGATGTCTGTCTTGTGCTGCTTTAGCCTCGACGTCTTATGGCTCACCGGAGCTGCTCCAACGACGGAACCATCCATCACAATAGAGCAGTACCCTGGACGCCATCTACAAACGCCTCAGATCTTCCACCACACCTCCGATAGCCACCTCTGCCGCAACTTCTTCAGCGACCAACCCAATGATGCTGAGGTCGACACGGCTATGCCAAAGAGGTTGTACACTTGTCACATCACTTATTACTCTACATTCATGTAAATCCATTAGGGCTATTTTGGTTCAAAGGAAAAACATAGCAATAGGAAATTTTCCTATAGTACTCTACAATTCAATTATTCATGCATTTGGTTCAAACAAATGGAGCAAAACATCCACTTGGACCTACTTTTCCTATGCATGAAAACAACACTAAGTGCATTAGTGGCAGAATAACATTCTAACTGTACACACTTTCATATGGCCTCACTTTAATCTGGCGATGTTTCTTTGCATTCCTCTGCTCTTCCAATTCCTATGAACCGAACACCCAAGTTGACAGAAATCCTATGTTTACAAATGCTTTGTTTCCCACGTGGATTCCTATCCTATTCCGGTGTTTTTCCTATCCCTGCATTTTTGGAATCCTTCAAGCCAAAGGATCCCTTACAGAATTACTTCAGTTACAGATAGGTGTCAAAGAAAACTTTGTGTGGTTTGTCCTGCTCCTGCCGCGACGTCGTCCACCTCACCTGAGCTGATCCATCGACAGAAAGCATCCACCATACCAGACATCATGACTCTCGACCGTCTTCCGTCGCCTCAGATCTCCTTCCCTGCCGCCAGCACCCACCGCAACTGCATCACCATCATCGACTCAGCAGATGAACCTGAGGAGTACACAGGTCCACAAGAGAGGTCGCACTCTTTTGTTTCTGCTTATGTTATGCATTGCTTAATATTACCTGCTAGTTTATCTTCCAGTTCACCTCTTAGACTCCAAGTCAGGTTCGAATTAATGTTCAAACTGGAGTTTTAAAATGCTTGTGGGGCACATATTGAGGCAGCAATGAATAATATCTCTTTCTATTATCTGGTTCACCTAGGGTATGTCTATGTTGTTCATCTTGGGTGGGAAACAAATAGTAAAGCAATCATCATCTGTCTTTTTATTAAAGTAAAGCTATCATCAGGCTGCTATCATTATTTTTGGATCTATCCACCGGTTGTTACCATCAGTCTAGATTTCTCCATGCTCTCTTTACATAATCTCACTATATTTTTTCCGTATGCATGTTAGATGTTGTACACAGTTGTGTTGAACATGTAGAGAAAAGAGAAGAGTTTTGCGCGGCAATACAATGTCATGCAGACATCGCTCCATGGTGGGTGCAATGGCAACCCCCCCTCTAGATTGTAATCCAGAGGAAGATATCTGTTCTGAGGTGGACTCGGACGGAGCTGACCACTCCTATTTACCCCCCAAGGTGTTTGCTCTAACTTGGCATGATGATGTTGGTCATATCATGCATATGTTTCCTTGCAGTGCATACTTTCGACATCATATATGTCATTTGCTTAGTTTAGACTGTAATGCCACCTGTTTAGTTTCTATATCATATATGTGAATTATGCAATGTCATCTCTTTTAGCCAACCATAATATATGTGAAATATGCAATGCCATCCTGTTTAACCAGGCATCATATATTTGAATTATATCTTGCCTATCCTTTTCTTCATTACATTTCCATTTGTCGACAATGTTTGTACATTCAACTACTCTTCCTGTGAATCAGCCATTTGAGTGGGTGATGGAAAAATCTGGAGTGAAAACAAGGTCTTCAGAGCAGACAATGCTACCTGTCGAAGCAGATCTCTTGCTGGGTCTTGATAGCTCCTCAGAGATGGATTCAGAGACAGATGACCAGTCCTATTCTCCCACCGAGGTGTATGCTCAAACTTGACACGGTTATACTGCTCATATCATGCATATGGTGTGTTGCATTGCATAGTTTAGACATCATATACACAATATTCAACACCATGCATGTTCTTAGTTCAGACATCATATATGCGAACTCTGCTTAGTATATAAATCACACGTGTGAATTATATCATGCGACCCTGATTACTTAGATAACATGTATGTGAATTATGTCATGCGAACCTGTTTACCAAAGACATAATATAATTATCTCATGCCATCTTGTTTAGCTAGTCATCATATCTTTGAATTATGTCATGCTATGCTATCCAGTTTAGATAGACATCATATATGTGAAATTATGTCATGCTATCCTTTTTAGTTAAACAATATACATGTGAACTATTTCATGCCCTCTTTTTCCACACTATCTATTGCATCTGTCTCTCATACACGGTATGTACATTCAACTACTTTTCTTGTTTATCAGCCATTTGAATTGGAGGGGGTGATGGCAGAATCTAGCGGAGTAAAAACACGGTCTTCAAATAAAACAGTGCTACCTCTTGGTGGATATAGCACCCCGATTGTACATGCACGAGAACCAACCCTACCACACATAACCTAGAGTCTCGCAGATTGCACCCCTACTCCAATGGACACAGAACCAGCATCACCCAATCTAACCCCAACCACAGCAGATAGTAACCCAGTACCAGTTGACACAACACCATCTCCAGCTCAGAGCTCCCAAACAAGAGCAGTTAGTATGGTCCAGTGCTCAAAGCGCCAGTACTACCACGGCGAACCCCAACTCCACCAGTTAGTACACCTATTCCTGTGGACGAAGCACAAGCAACCATTCGTAGTTTAGCATCTACCACATTTGATGTTGTTAAATCCTATGTGCATATCTTCCCATCATGGAAATGTTATACTGAAGATGAACGAAAAAGCCAGTTGCAGGTGTTCGTCCAGGAGTTATGTGTAAGTAATGTTATTCATGGCAAATACTTTGCTTTGTCCCATACATTCTACCTCCATGCTGGTTATAATACAGCAAATGTTCCCATTTTTCTCTATAGAGAAGGACCGATTTGGAAACTCAGGATGAGGTAACCTGTGCTAATACCTATGCTATCTTCAAGAATGCTTGGTGGCAACATCAGAATTCTTGAAGAAAATGTACTTCACTGGCAAAGAAATTCATCAAATTCCCTTACTTTCTCCTGAGACACATTTACGGCACAATGACTGGGAACGCCTTGTTCAGTACTGGTCCCGAACCAAGAATGTGGTAAGGTCTATGAGCTCATTTTTTTGAAGTACTATGTGCCTGCGTCTTATTGTACTCTGTTCTTGTAGAACAAGTGCTTAAACCTGAAGAAGAACTTTTCTCATTTAAGATTCCACTGCTATGGTGCATACTGCTTTGCTCTTGCATCACTGTATTTACTCATACAAACTTATTTTTAAATTGAAGGATCCAATCGAAACTCCAATGGCACAACAGGTATGTTTAAACATGTTTCTTTAACAGGTTTGCTCTTCTAAATTGCTCTATTGATTTCAATTTCAATTGTGTATACAGTTGACTTCTCATATCATGCACATTGCTAGCATCACAACAGAGCCAATAGTGTTGTTGTACATGTACATGTATAGTGTTGTTGTAAATGTTTCTTTCAATGCTGCTTTGCACTACAAAAAAAGACACATCCGTGACATTTTGGGCCGAACGAAAAAAAATCTGTCATGCTTATGACACTTCTATGATGATGATTTTGACAAAACCCGGTACCATCATAGATGTGGTGGGCTCCTACTTCTATGACAAAAAATCATGACAGAAAATGGGCTTTTCATCCTGGGCGGGCCGGAGACGCAGCTGCATGACATTCTTTGGGCCGTCCATGACAGAAAAAACCGTGGTAGAAGCGAGGGCGAGGAAAATATCGGGGAGTTCCCGGTTACAGTGGATGGTCGGGGGCCGGGTGATGCGCATTTCTCTCGTACACGTACGCGCGTGGGTGCGAGGCGTTGGGCTCTAACTGAACCCGAGCGAGGCGTTCGCCTACTAAACCCGAGCGATTACACTACAGGCTACGCGTTACTGAACCCGAGCGATCGATCGATGGTTGTTAACTGAACCCGATCGAGCGATTCCTTCGCTACTGCTGCTAACTGAAGCCGATCGATGCTGCCTCTAGATGAACAGTAAGCGTTGTTGGGGGGTTTGGATGAATAGTTCCTGGTGGGGGGTTGGATGAACAGGACCCCGTGGTGTTGCCGCTGGATGAACAGGACCCCGATCGATCGAGCCGGTTCGGGGTGGATGAACAGGACCCCGTGGAGGGCTGGATGAATAGGACGACCCCGTGGAGGGTTGGTTGAACATTAGTCGGTGGAGGGCTGGATGAACAGTAGCCCGTGGGGAGGTGGTTGAACAGGACCCCGTGGAGAGGGTTGGTTGAATAGTAGCCGGTGGAGGCACGGTGGAGGCTGGATGAACAGGAGACCGTGGATGAATAGTCGCAGGTGGAGGCTGGAGGAGGTCGACGGTGGATGGACAGTAGCCCGTGGAGACAGTCGGCGGTGGAGATGAACAGTATCCCATGGAGTCCCGTTTTGCGGTACGCCACACTGATACGTCTCCAACGTATCTATAATTTTTTATTGTTCCATGCTGTTTTATTATCGATCTTTGATGTTTTATAATCATTTTATAGTCATTTATATCATTTTTTGGTACTAACCTATTGACATAGTGCCAAGTGCCAGTTGCTGTTTTTTCCATGTTTTTTACATCGCAGGAAATCAATATCAAACGGAGTCCAAATGCCACGAAACTCCACGATGATTTTTTATGGGCCAGAAGAAAGGCAATGGGCCCTGGTTGCACCTGGGGGGTGCCCCGAGGGGGGCACAACCCACCAGGGTGCGTCAGGAGGCCCAGGCACGCCCTGGTGGGTTGTGCCCACGTCGGGTGCCCCCCGGACCGCCTATTTGCTCTATAAATACCACAATATTCCAGAAACCCTAGAACAAGCGTCGAAATATTCATCCAGCTGCCGCAGAGTCCAGAGCCACCAGATCCAATCTAGACACCATCACGGAGGGGTTCACCACTTCCATTGGTGCCTCTCCGATGATGCGTGAGTAGTTCTTTGTAGACCTTCGGGTCCGTAGTTAGTAGCTAGATGGCTTTCTCTCTCTCTCTCTCTCTCGCTGAATTCTGAATACAATGGTCTCTTTGAGATCCATATGATGTAACTCTTTTGCGGTGTGTTTGTTGGGATATGATGAACTTTGAGTTTATGATCAGTCATATCTTTTTATATCCATGAAAGTTATTTGAGTTTCTTTGATCTCTTATAGCCTTGTATTTCTTCTCCGATATTGGGTTGTGTTTGGCCAACTTGATCTATTTATCTTGCAATGGGAAGGGGTGCCCGGTAGTGGGTTCGATCTTACGGTGCTTGATCCCAGTGACAGAAGGGGAACCGACACGTATATCGTTGCTACTAAGGATAAAAAGACGAGATCTATATCTACCGCCATATAGATAAACGGATCTTGTCTACATCAAGTCATCGTTCTTATTGCATTACTCCTTTTTTCCAAGAACTTAATACACTAGATGCATGCTGGATAGCGGTCGATGTGTGGAGTAATAGTAGTAGATGTAGGCAGGAGTCGGTTTACTAATCTTGGACGTGATGCCTATGTAATGATCATTGCTTGGATATCGTCATGAGTATTTGAAGTTCTATCAATTGCCCAACAGTAATTTCTTTACCCACCGTTTGCTATTTTTCTCGAGAGAAGCCACTAGTGAAACCTACGGCCCCCGGGTCTTCTTTCTCATATATTTGCCTTGCGATCTACTTTTCCTTTGCACTTTATTCAGATCTATTAAACCAAAAAATACAAAAATACCTTGCTGCACTTTATTTATTTGCGATCTATTATTTCAATCTACTACAATTTATCTCACGTCATCTTGCCAATTTCTGGCGCCGTTACCTAAAAGGGATTTACAACCCCTTTAACACGTCAGGTTGCAAGGTGTTGTTATTTGTGTGTAGGTGCTGTTTACGTTGTGTTGCTTGGTTCTCCTACTGGTTCGATACCTTGGTTACATAACTGTGGGAAATACTCTACTATCGCTGTGCTACATCATCCCTCCCTCTCCGGGGAAATACCGACGTAGTTCTAGCTACCATCAAGGAGAATTTCTGGCGCCGTTGTCGGGGAGGATCTTCAACATAACCAGGTTCCTAATCACAAATCTCATTTCCTTGCAATTTACATTATTTGCCATTTTCCTCTCGTTTTCCTCTCCCCCACTTCACAAAAAAATTGTCGTTTTATTCGCCTCTCTTTTTCCGCTTGGCGTTTCTCTGTCGCCATGGCCGATCTTAAAAAGGCTAGGGGGACTCTCCCAAGTTTTAATACTCTGGATAGCCCTTCCGTCCTCTCCAAGCTCATAAACAATGATGCTGTGGAAAGACTTACCGGGGTTGTTCAAGAAAATCTTGACATTTTGATGAAGACGATCCCGGAATTTTTCGTTATTTACTTGATGAATCTTTGAAAGATGCTTGGGATAGGCTATTAAGAATTCGAGCTAGCTATGTGCCCCAATATCAGATAGAGATATACTTGAAAAGTTTTTATGTTGGTTTGCCTTATTCCTTTAAGCAAGTCTTAGATTCTATATTTGAAAACGGTTTCCTTGAAGGGGATGCCGTTGATACTTATGAAAAGATGGAAACCATATTTGGGCATCCCGAGGGAGATCATGTTGAGCCAACTTCCCTTTTATGCTTTTATCAAAACGAAACAGTCAAAGAGATGAAAGCTAGTTTGGATACGAATTTTCACAACGTGCTTAATCTTTCTTCTGCTATCAATGGTCACGTGCTTTCACAAAATAGAAGATTAAATACCGTTGATAGAAAATTAGCTATTTGCTTTCAAAAGGACAAAGATGACAAAACTTAGATCCTTGCTTTATGCCTAGCTAAGGGCGTAAAACTATAGCGCTTGTTGGGAGGCAACCCAATGAATAAAAAATATTTTTGCTTTTTGCTTTCTGTTCTTGAGTGTTTTCACAATTATGCTACTGTTATGATTGTGTTTTTTGTGTTTTAATTAGTGTTTGTGCCAAGTAAAGCCTTTAGGATCTTCTTGGGTGATAGTTGTTTGATCTTGCTGAAAAAACAGAAACTGTTGCTCTCACGAAAACAATTCTCATTTTTTACCAGAGCGTGATAAAATGCCAATTATTTTTGCAGTAGATTAATATACAAATTGCTCAGGTTGTCCTAATTTTTCAGAATTTTTGGAGTTCCAGAAGTTTTCGAAATAGTCAGATTTCTACAGACTGTTCTGTTTTGATAGATTCTGTTTTCTTTGCATTGTGTGCTTATTTTGATGGCTCTATGGTTTTCTTTGATGCGTTTTTGCCATAGAAAAGTTGGAATACAGTAGATATAATGCAAAAAAAAAAGAATTGGTTTGGTACAGTACTTATAGTAGTAATTTGCTTTCTTTTACTAACGGATCTCACGAAGGTTTTGTTGAGTTTTGTGTGATTGAAGTTTTCAAGTTTTGGGTTATCTCACGATGGATGAAGGAATAAGGAGTAAGAAGAGCCTAAGCTTGGGGATGCCCCGGCATCCCAAGCTATTATCCAAAAATGAGCAAACGACTAAGCTTGGGGATGCCCCCGAGTGGCATCCCCTCTTTCTTCTAACGACCATTGGTATTTTACTCGAAGCTATATTTTTATTCGTCACATACTATGTGTTTTGCTTGGAGCGTCTTGTATGATATGAGTCTTTGCTTGTTTTATTTTGTGTTTTAAGTCTTGATTCCTTGCGGGACACACCTATTTGAGAGAGCCAAAATTATGTCATGACTTGTTAGAATTGCTCTCTATGATTCACTTAAATTTTTATGAGCTATGGACTTGCTCTAGTGCTTCACTTATATCTTTTTTAGCATGGCGTGCTTTGTTATTTTTGAAGAAATGCTCTCTTGCTTCACTTAGATTATTTTGAGAGTTAGCAAAATTCTAAAGAAATTCTCTCTTGCTTCACTTAAATTATTTTGAGAGAAAGAAAATTTGTTATGCTTATGATCTTCACTTATATTTATTTGAGCTTATGAAAAGCAACTCATGAAAATTAGTCCAAAAGTGATAGATATCCAAGAAGGATAAAGAAAAAGAAAATGTCATGAAGATCATTGGACAAAATAAACTTGATTCTTAGTAATAGTTTTGAGATATGATGATGTGATATGTGAGTTATGTTGATGAGTAATTGTGCTTTAGTAAGAATATTGGTGTTAAGGTTTGTGATTCCCTATTCATGCACAAAAGTCAATAATCATGCAATGAAAATTATATCCTACTTGTGGTGCATTATTCGGTGTTAATTATGCTTAATGCTTGCTTATGTGATTATTCGTTTCTTGGTTGGTCGCTTCCCAATCTTTTGCTAGCCTTCATTTTGCACTAAGTATGACCTCTACTTGTGCATCCAAAATCCTTTAAACCAGTTTTGCCACATGAGTCCACTATATCTACCTATATGCGGTATTCTTTTGCCATTCTAAGCAAATTTGCATGTGCCATCTCTTTTCAAAATAAACTTCTCTTTTGTGTGTTTGTTTCGCTCGCGGAACGGTAACGAGTGGCTAATATTTTCCATGCTAGATGTGTTATTCTCAAGATGAGTGTTTATTCACTTGTCATTGCACGAGAGTAAGGCAGAGGTTTTAGGGATGCCCAGTCCCGAAATGCAAAAAAAGTTTACTTTATGTTGTCAAATAATAAATTCCTTGGAAAGTGTTGGTATGCAGGGCACCCGTGGATACGGCTAGCCATGGAAAGTGAAAGAATGGTGGAAAAAAGAATAAACTTTATTTTCTGTTTGGGAACCGCCTATGGCATATCTAGCATGGAAAGTGTTCGGAACTCTAAGTCGTTTTCGTTGGTGGGATGGATACACCTCCCAAAATGTTTTGTCTCTAATTTTTCCGCTTTGAGCTCTGGCGCCTCTACAAATCCCTACTTCCCTCTGCGAAGGGCCTTTCTTTTACTTTATGCAATTTTTATTTTGAAATTTGAGTCTCCATCTTCTCTCATAAAAAGCACCAACTAGGAGGCAATATGATCGTGCTCAAGTACTGGGTGTAGTTAATATTCGAGTGTGTTTCATGAATGGATCAATGTTTGAGCATGATGGGCTACGGATAACTTATTTTAGCATTGATATTTTGAAAGACATGGTTGTTTGTTGATATGCTTGAGTATCTAAATTATTATGTCAAAACTAGATTATTGCTTTGAATCACATAAAAGTCCAAATGTCCATGCTATAAAGAAAAGAATATGATTTGACTTGATGAACAAAACTCCACATCAAAAATTCTGTTCTTATCACTTACCTACTCGAGGACGAGTAGGAGTTAAGCTTGGGGATGCTGATACGTCTCCAACGTATTTTTTTATGGTTCCATGCTGTTTTATTATCGATCTTGGATGTTTTATAATCATTTTATAGTCATTTTATATCATTTTTTGGTACTAACCTATTGACATAGTGCCAAGTGCCAGTTGCTGTTTTCCCATGTTTTTTACATCGCAAGAAATCAATATCAAACGGAGTCTAAATGCCACAAAACTCCATGGTGATTTTTTATGGGCTAGAAGAAAGGCAATGTGCCCTGGTTTCACCTGGGGGTGCTCCGAGGGGGGCACAACCCACTAGGGCGCGCCAGGAGGCCCAGGCGCGCCCTGGTGGGTAGTGCCCACCTTGGGTGCCCCCCAGACCGCCTCTTTGCTATATAAATACGACAATATTCCAGAAACCCTAGAACAAGCGTCGAAATATTCATCCAGCTGCCACAGAGTCCAGAACCACCAGATCCAATCTAGACACCATCATGGAGGGGTTCACCACTTCCATTGGTGCCTCCCCGATGATGCGTGAGTAGTTCTTTGTAGACCTTCGGGTCCGTAGTTAGTAGCTAGATGGCTTTCTCTCTCTCTCGCTGAATTCTCAATACAATGGTTTCTTTGAGATCCATATGATGTAACTCTTTTGTGGTGTGTTTGTTGGGATCTGATGAACTTGGAGTTTATGATCAGTCATATCTTTTTATATCCATGAAAGTTATTTGAGTTTCTTTGATATCTTATATGCATGATCTCTTATAGCCTTGTATTTCTTCTCCGATATTGGGTTTTGTTTGGCCAACTTGATCTATTTATCTTGCAATGGGAAGGGGTGCCCGGTGGTGGGTTCGATCTTACGGTGCTTGATCCCAGTGACAGAAGGGGAACCGACACGTATGTATCGTTGCTACTAAGGATAAAAAGACGAGATCTATATCTACCGCCATATAGATAAACGGATCTTGTCTACATCATGTCATCATTCTTATTGCATTACTCCATTTTTCCATGAACTTAATACACTAGATGCATGCTGGATAGCGGTCGATGTGTGGAGTAATAGTAGTAGATGCAGGCAGGAGTCGGTCTACTAATCTTGGACGTGATGCCTATGTAATAATCATTTCCTGGATATCGTCATGAGTATTTGAAGTTCTATCAATTGCCCAACAGTATGTTTACCCACCATTTGCTATTTTTCTCGAGAGAAGCCACTAGTGAAACCTATGGCCCCCGGGTCTTCTTTCTCATATATTTGCCTTGCGATCTACTTTTCCTTTGCACTTTTATTCAGATCTATTAAACCAAAAAATACAAAAATACCTTGCTGCACTTTATTTATTTGCGATCTATTATTTCAATCTACTACAATTTATCTCACGCCATCTTGCCAATTTCTGGCGCCGTTACCCAAAAGGGATTGACAACACCTTTAACACGTCGGGTTGCGATGTGTTGTCATTTGTGTGCAGGTGCTGTTTACGTTGTGTTGCTTGTTTCTCCTACTGGTTCAATACCTTGGTTTCATAACTTAGGGAAATACTCTACCGTCGCTGTGCTACATCATGCCTCCCTCTCCAGGGAAATACCGACGTAGTTCTAGCAACCATCACACACCCCTCCCGATGAACAGGACCCCTGTTTTGACCGTAGCACTCCAACACGAGTCCGTTTCCTCCGTTTTGCAGTACGCCACACCCCTCCCGATCAACAGGACCCCGTTTCGACCGTAGGAGGTCCAAGAGAAGTTTTTTTCCTCCGTTTCGCGGTACGCCAGACCCCACCTGATGAACAGGATCCCGTTTCGACCATGGCCGGTCGAACACAAGGCCGTTTCCTCCGTTCTGCGGTATGCCAGGCCTCGTTTCGATCGGCTGTTCCGTTTAAGCCAGTTGGCTCCCGATGAACACGACGTATTCCATTGCCTCCCGATGAACACGACGCATTTCGTTGCCTCCCGATGAACACGACGACGCAGTTTCTCTGTTCCGACCCAGCCATGTACATGAGCCCTGGCCGTATGTATGCGCGAGTAGGCGTTCGAGACCCCGCCTGTATGTACGTACATGGCTGTATTTTTTGGCGTGTGGCTGTATGTACGTCTACACGGTTTAGACGGGACAGCCTAAACTGCTATGTGGGGGGCTCTACTATGACATGTGCCGCTACTTACTCGGCCACGGTTCATCATTGCAGAGCGACCGATCGACCAGTATGTATGTACATGTTCCAACAAGACAAACAATGGTACGTACGCTTCGACCGGGTGGGTCCCAGCTATCAGGGAGGATAAGGACACACTTCCTTGCGTGCGAAGATATAGCTGCTGGGTCCCAACTGTCGGGGGGGATATTTTTTTTGCCCGTAATAAGGACGCAATTCCTTGCATGCGAAGATGTTGCTGGTGGGTCCCAGCAGTCAGGGGGAGAAAACATTATTTTTCAGGGTAAAAAGGATGCAGTTGCATGCATGCGTCCATGGGCGTTGTCGTGGAATTGTCACGGCAGATGTCCTAGTGTGAGGACTTAGTCGTGGAGCCATCGCAATGAAGTTAACTTAAAGGGGTTAAACGGGACAAAGGACATAGGGAGTTATGCTGGTTCGGCCCCTTGCGGTGAAGGTAAAGGCCTAATCCAGTTTGTGGTGGTATTGCTAGGGTTTCGATGACCAGGGAGCGAATACGCTTAACCTGGCTCTCGATCTGTTGTTTTCTGTCCCTAAATCGCCGCCGGGTCGTCCCTTTATATACACAGGTTGACACCCCGCGGTTCACAGAATCCCTGCCGGCTCATAAACGTGTCCGGCTCGGTGTCTCTTTCCTATCTTACAATACAAGTCATACACCTATGGTGGTTTACATTTATGGGCCCTAACCCGCCTTTGGGCTTTGGGCCTTCTTATTAAATCTCCTTTGTAAGTCACCATCTTCTATGTCTTCATGGGCTTCAATGCTGGTAAGTCATTATGAGCATAACCCGGCCCCACTTGGGAGGTTTATACTCAATAGTTATATCCCCAACATTAGGTCCCAGGTTGATTTGAACTTGTTCATGTCAATCTTCAACACTTAGGAAAAATCCCTCCTTCATTACCTTTGCAAAACTTATAACTCGCCATGACGTCACCCTCTGGAATCATGATAACCCGCCGTGACGTCACCTGCCATTAATTTTACAAAGCCAAAATCTTTAATGTATCTCCTTATTTTTAACGAATCTCCGAAAATCGAGGCTTCTGCACTGTTACAGATCAGTTTTTTGACCTCCTCGATTCCCGCGCCTATCACTTATCCATCCGCCTTATAAATAGGGCTGGGGGTCCCTTTCACTCCCCCCCCCCCGTGCATCTTCATCTCATCTTCTTCCTTGCGACGCCCTAGCGCTTCGAGCTCAGCCGCCGCCGTCGACCCTCGCCTCTGCTTCATCAACGGCCGCTGCATCAACCTGTTCAGACCAGATTCTACTCGCGTGCCTCCGCCACTCAACAGCCTCGGTAAGTTCTTCCTCCTCCCCTCCGTAGATCTCATTAGGGTTCGTACGAACTCATGGAGGTTCAGTGCTGTTCTTCACCGTAGCATGAATGGCGGATTCAAACTTGATATTTTCCTGGGCGGCAATAGCTATAGTCCTTCTTTCCCCATCAGATCATCTCTTTTTAGATAGAAAATCCAATCTGGAACTTCATAAACTGTTCGAGTACCAATATTTAGGTCTGAATATATTGACATTTTCTGACACGCGGTAGATCCGAAATTGTGATATCAATCTGTGAAAGCTGTTTTTCATCACTTAACTATCTTCCAACTCCAGATCTATGCTTTCAATATCTGTGTAAGTGGTTTAACTCAGAAAATAATAACCCTCCAGGTACCATTAGTCCCCTCTTAAACCGCCAATTGCTCATCTCTGCAACTTGATAATGCCAATCTCCGGTTTAACACTTTTGCATGCTTCAACACTTTCTGCCCTTTAACGTTTAACAGATTAAATGTGAATCTTAAACCGGCACGAACCTTCTTCCAAGTTATCGAATAAATGGCCAAGTCCTTTATTCCTGCAACTGGGTTCAATCCCGGGTTACAGAAGAAAAACTGAACAGATGTGTTGCTACTGGCGCTTTAGACAAAAAGGAAGTCATCCACTAGAGAGTCCCTGGTCCTAAAAATCCCCCTGAACCCAAAGAAGGGGAAGTGATCATTTTTGTTGACCATCTGAGTCGAGGATTCAGCCCTCCCGGATCAAAAAATTTCCGTGATGTGCTTCATTTCCTCCAACTTCACCCTCAAGATATTGGACCGAACTCTGTGTCCAATATTTGCAATTTTCAAGTGTTCTGTGAAGCTTACCTGCAAGAGGAGCCCATGGCCGAACTGTTCAGAGATTTCTACTATTTAAACCGCCGTACAGAATTTCTGGACGGGCCCAATACTGAACTTGGCGGGGTTTCAATCCAAAAAAGGAAAGATGTCAGCTTCCCTCATGCTAACCATCATAGCCACCCCAAAGACTGGAATCAAACTTGGTTCTATTGCCAAGATACGTCTCCAACTGGTGAGAATCCTCTGCCGGGTTACCGTGCTCACCGGCTTACCAGTACACATCCACTCCCCCAAAGACTCAGTGCAAAGGAACGGGCCAAGTATGCACCACAGCTTTCAAAGCTCAGATCCTTTGTGGCAAATGGTTAACAGGCATTGACTTTGTCCGTTGCTGGGTGTCTTGGAGTATTTTGCCTTTAAGCCGTCACCCCCGTTTAATGTGTGAATACACAGGGGACGTGAAAGACCCTCAACGCCACATTAATATTCAGCTGACTGACGCTGAAGTTACTGAAGCTGTCAAGAAAATGTTGGATATACCGGTGGCTGAGTGCAGCAAAATAGGGCTTAGTCATTTCTGTGCTTCAAATAAACCGTCAGCTGTAATAATTGCCCAACTCCTGCTTAATCCATATTCTTAATATTCCCTTATGATTTTTTCAACTTTTAACAGGGTGATGATCCATTCTGGAAGAGGAAGCCACAGGATAAACCGGCCAAAACAGCTCGTCCCAAGACCAAGGTCCACAAGAAGCCCGCCAAGAAGAAAACCGTCGAGTCTGCCGAGTTAAACATAGATGATGACAATGACAACCCGGAGTCAAAGGTAGAACTTGATCCACTTGGCTCATTTTTCATACACCTCATTGACAATGATTGTTATCAGGACGACGCAGAAGCCAGCCGTGCAAGTGACACAGAGGTAATTATTCTCTCATCCGGCTCAGAACCTCTGCCCACACAGAAAACCCGACAAGCAAACCGGAAAGTAAGATTTTCTCAAACTCTAGCTCACTTGGATCCAAACTTTCTTTTGAAGAAACAGCAACACGAAGCTTGCCGCACAACCTGGCATAGCGGCCATGTGGTAACATCTTCCAGTTTACCGAACACGCCGATTCGTAAACGCCGCCCAGAGGTCTCTTATACTTCTGACACATGTTATCCCAAGGTGGGTTATTTCCGACAACCTCTTAATCCGTCGGATTCAAATTATCAGGGAACTTCTCATTCTTCCTCTGGCTAATCAATAGGAACACAAATTCCAACCCTCAAAACTGTTCCTGGGTAAGCATATTTATTTGTCCCTTCATAGCTTATGCTTGATCATTATACTAACCTGTTTCTTGTGTCTTACTTTCAGAGCCAAGGCCAGACCCAACAAGAAGGCCAAACTAAAAAATCTGGTTAATGACTCCAATCCATGTGAACCGGAAAGGACCCGGGACCCTTTTAATCCAAATACTGAAGCTATTCTTGATGATCCACCACCGCAAGATCATGAAATTGAAGTTGAACATATGGAAGTTGATCCGATGATTCATGCTGACAAACCGCCAAGCCCAACCAAAGTTGCCGATGACAAGACTGATGATGTTATGGTCACTGGTGTTAATTATACAGCCCCAGGAAACCCCACTGCTCTGTCAAAACATAGCGCCAAAGAAGAATTTTCTGCTGTTGACAAGGGCAAGTGGAAGGCAGATTTGGAAAGCTATGCCCATCTCAGCGTCCAAGATATTCATTCTGGGTTTTTAAACCATTTGTACACAAGCCGTGACTATGAAGCCGGTTTACTGAATATGATGAAGGAGCGATACGAGGTAAATGCTGTTAACTCTGCATAAATATTCTTCCCTTAGCCGCCAAGTTTATTGAATCATAAAAGAATAGAATGTTCTGTAAACTTCCAAGAACCATATAGATCAACTCCAGTAACCCCCAAGGGCCGGTTTATACTATCAATATTTACCGGGACTTATAGAATAACAACTCTTCAATTTTGCCTGTGTAGCCCCTAAGGGCCAGTTTATACTTTCAAGATGAACCGGGACTATTGATGCTGTAAGGCTTCAAAATTTTTGTTTAGGACCTTTTGTAAATCGGTTGACCACCGAGCTGATAGTTAAATAAAAAATCCATAGCTTATAACTCGAGCAAACATGCATTAGCCCCCAAGTGCCAAGAATAATACTTGTATTGAGCTTGGGACTTGTTAAAAATTTGATAAGAAGCAATAGACATTAGCCCCCAAGTGCCAAGTATATTACTTGTTATGTGCTTGGGACTTTGAACGGCGGGTCGTTCCAGGATTACCTGGGCGGAGTGGCAGACTTTAAAGGGCAGGATAACTCGGGGTTTTAAGTGAATACACCTGGCTTCCAAGCCTGGCTTTTAAGCCTATTACAAGGGTTATAAAAACTCTTTGTTCTTTAGAACAAAGAGCCCCCAAGCAATATTTTGAGCTGTGCTCAAGGGGCACCTATGTTTGAGTTGTGCTTTTGCAACAGACTCTCTTTGGTCCCTTTAACCTGGGTAGCAAGCCCCCAAGAGATTTTTTTGTGTGGCCTATAAACTGGATCAAAGGGTAATCATAACTTTGCTGTATAAAGCAGAAGCCCCCAAGTGACCAAAAACTCGTTATTTAAAGAGAACGACAGAGGCCCTGCTTTAACAAAGATGCCGACTTTATTATATTGATCATAATATATACATTGTCAAAATATGTACATCAGAAGAGCCAGTGGCTCAGGTATAGTCGGGCCGAAGATGAGCAATATTCCACGGCCGGTGGGTCTCCTCCTCTGACTTACGTGAGTCTTTGTGCTCTTGAACATCGATAAGGTAGTAGGACCCATTGTTGAGATTCTTACTGACCACAAAAGGACCTTCCCAAGGTGGGGATAACTTGTGCATATCAGTCTGATCCTGGATAAGCCGGAGCACCAGATCGCCTTCTTGAAAAGTTCTGGTTTCAACCCGGCGGCTGTGGTAACGGCGTAGATCTTGCTGATAAATCGCCGAATGAGCCGCTGCGATGTCACGCTCCTCATCCAACAGGTCAAGTGCTTCCTGACGTGCTTTTTCGTTGTCCACTTCAACATAAGCCGCCACACGAGGTGAGTCATGACAGATGTCACTAGGGAGAACCGCCTCTGCTCCGTAAACCATGAAGAAAGGCGTGTAACCCATAGATCTGTTGGGGGTGGTATTAATGCTCCATAACACGGAAGGTAACTCCTCCACCCAACAACCCTGGCGTCCTCTGTAAGGGAACCATAAGCCGGGGCTTGATGCCTCTCAGGATCTCTTGATTGGCTCTCTCAGCTTGACCATTAGATTGGGGGTGAGCCACTGACGACACATCAAGCCGGATATGCTCGCGTTGACAAAAAAATTTCATAGCACCCTTGGAGAGATTAGTGCCATTGTCTGTTATAATGCTGTGTGGAAAGCCAAAACGGAAGATCACCTTCTTCATGAATTGAACCGCCGTTGCTGCATCACACTTACTAACCGGCTCTGCCTCTACCCACTTAGTGAACTTATCAACCGCCACCAAAAGGTGGGTCTTCTTATCCTTGGACCTCTTAAAAGGTCCAACCATATCAAGCCCCCTAACTGCAAACGGCCGAGTAATTGGAATCATCCTCAATTCTTGAGCCGATACATGGGCTCGTCGTGAAAATTTCTGACATCTGTCACATTTACTGACCAGATCCTCAGCATCAGCATGAGCCGTCAGCCAATAAAATCCATGACGAAAAGCCTTGGCCACAAGAGACTTAGAGCCAGCATGGTGGCCACAATCTCCTTCATGAATCTCGCGCAGAATCTCACAACCTTCTTCAGGTGAAACACAATGTTGAAACGCCCCTGTGACACTGCGATGATGTAGCTCCCCATTTACAATAGTCATTGACTTGGACCGCTTGGTTATTTGCCTAGCCAAAGTTTCATCCTCAGGTAATTCACCCCGGGTCATATAAGCCAAATATGGAACCGTCCAATAAGGGATTAAATGAAGAGTTGCCATCAACTGAGCTTCCGGGTCAGGAATAGCCAAATCCTACTCTGTGGGTAACTTGACCGACGGGTTATGCAAAACGTCAAGAAAGACATTAGGCGGCACCAGTTTAAGTTGAGAACTCAACCGGCTTAAGGCATCAGCCGCTTCATTTTTTCGCCGATCAACATGCTCAACCTGATAACCCTTGAAGTGACCAGCAATAACATCCACTTCTCGTCGATAAGCCTCCATGAGTGGATCCTTGTAATCCAAAGTACCAGAGACTTGTTGAGCCACCAAATCTGAGTCACCAAAGCACCTTACCCGGCTGAAGTTCATCTCCTTAGCCATCCGAAGACCGTGGAGCAAGGCCTCATATTCAGCTGCATTGTTAGTGCAAGGGAACATCAAACGGAGAACATAACAAAATTTATCACCTCAAGGGGAAGTGAGCACAACTCCAGCCCCCGAGCCGTTCAATTGCCTGGACCCATCAAAATGAATAGTCCAATACGTGTTATCTGGCTTTTCCTCAGGCATCTGCAGCTCTGTCCAGTCATTGATGAAATCCACCAGTGCCTGAGACTTGATGGCCGTGCGAGGCACATATTTCAAACCATGAGGACCAAGCTCAATGGCCCACTTGGCTATCCGACATGTGGCTTCTCTGATCTGAATAATATCCCCTAAAGGAGAAGAACTAACCACAGTGATGGGATGACCCAAAAAATATTGCTTAAGCTTCCGACTGGCCATGAACACCCCATATACAAGTTTCTGCCAGTGCGGATATCTCTACTTGGACTCAATAAGCACCTCGCTGATGTAGTAAACCGGCCTTTGAACCGGATATTCCTTGCCTGCCTCCTTTCGTTCCACCACAATAGCCACGATGACAGCCCATGCATTGGCAGCCACGTACAACAACAATGACTCTTTATCAACAGGAGCAGCCAGAATAGGTGGCTCAGCCAGCAGCTTCTTCAAGTCCTCGAACGCTGCATTAGCAGCATCACTCCAAACAAAATTATTTGTCTTTTTCATCATCTGATACAGAGGGATAGCCTTCTCTCCCAACCGGCTTATGAACCGGCTTAACGCCGCAATACGACCCGCCAGACGCTGCACATCATTGACACACGCCAGTTTGGCCAGAGAAGTGATGGCTTTGATCTTCTCCGGATTAGCCTCAATGCCCCTGTTAGACACCAGAAAGCCCAAGAGCTTGCCTGCCGGTACACCAAAAACACACTTGGCCGGGTTAAGCATCATCTTATAAACCCGGAGATTATCAAAGGTTTCCTTCAAATCATCTATCAACGTCTCCTTCTTTCTGGATTTCACCACAATATCATCAACATAAGCATGAACATTGCGCCCAATCTGATTATGAAGGCAATTCTGCACACATTGCTGGTAAGTCGCCTGGGCACTCTTGAGCCCAAAAGGCTCCAAAGGGAGTTATGAAAGTTGTCTTCTCCTGGTCTTGAACTGCCATCTTGATCTGATGATAACCAGAATAAGCATCCAAAAAACTCAAACGCTCACAACCGCCGTAGCATCAATAATCTGATCAATACGAGGGAGAGCAAAAGGATCAGCCGGACAGGCCTTGTTTAAATCCGTGTAGTCCACACACATACGTCAAGTGCCATTCTTCTTAAGTACCAGCACCGGGTTAGCCAACCACTTAGGATGAAAAACCTCAACAATAAACCCAGCCGCCAAGAGCCGGGCTACCTCTTCACCAATGGCCTTACGCCTCTCTTCATTAAAGCGAAGAACAAACTGCTTGACTGGTTTAAACTTGGGATCAATATTAAGAGTGTGCTCAGCAAGTTCCCTCGGTACACCCGGCATGTCAGAAGGTTCCATGCAAAGATGTCCCGGTTCTCACAAATGAACTCGATGAGCGCGCCTTCCTATTTCGGATCCAGATTAGCACTGGTGCTGAACTGCTTGGATGAATCGCCAGGAACGAAATCAACCATCTTGGTATCATCTGCCGACTTAAACTTCAAGACCGGATCATGCACTGTAGTTGGTTTTTTCAAAGATGTCATATCCGCCTGATCAACATTGTCCTTATAAAATTTTAATTCCTCCGTTGCACAAACCGACTCAGCATAAGCCGCGTCACCTTCTTCACATTCCAAAGCTATCTTTCGGCTCCCATGCACTGTGATGGTCCCTTTGTAACCCGGCATCTTGAGCTGCAGATAAACATAGCAAGGCCTGGCCATGAACTTAGCATAAGCCGACCGTCCAAACAGAGCGTGATAAGGGCTCTTGATTTTCACCACTTCAAAGGTCAGCGTCTCCGACCTAGAGTCATGATCATCTCCAAAAGCGACTTCTAGAGCTATCTTACCAACTGGCTACGCCGACTTACCAGCCACCACGCCATGGAAAACAGTGTTTGATGGTTTAAGATTTTTATCCGTCAACCCCATGCGACGGAAAGTTTCATAATAAAGGATATTGATGCTGCTCCCTCCGTCCATGAGTACCTTTGTGAACTTATATCCTCCGACCTGAGGTGCGACCACCAAGGCCAAGTGACCCGGATTATCAACCCGGGGCGGGTGATCTTCCCGACTCCACACAATGGGCTGCTCAGACCAGCGCAAGTAACGGGGGGCTGCTGGTTCAACAGCGTTCACCGCCCTCTTATGAAGCTTCTGATCCCATTTGCATAAACTTGTGGTGAAGACGTGGTACTGCCCACTATTCAACTGCTTTGGGTTACGCTGATACCCAGATTGCTGCTGCTGATTCCCCTGACCTGACTGTTGATGGTAGCCCCCCTGATTGCCTTGATTACCTTGGAACCCAGAGCTAGAACCGCCACCGCCATAACCCGGTCCATGAGAACCGGATCCTGAGCCACCACCCGGCCCATGATTGTCTTGAAAAAGATTGGAATGTTTATACTCCTTCATAATGAAGCAATCCTTCCAGAGGTGGCCCGACGGTCTTTCTCGCATCCCATGCCTTGGGCAGGGCTGATTCAGCATATGTTCAAGGTTAAAGCCTGATCCTCCGGTTCGTGGGGGCGGTTTACCCTTGCGATGCTGGCCATTATTCTGCGCGTTGGTGTTAGCCACAAAGTCCAAACTATTATCAGCTTTGCGCTTACCGTTACCTCCCTGATTTGTCGGGTTATGCTGCTACCCTCTGGTGCTGCTGCTCTTCTTTCCCTTTCCCGGCTTTTCATCATCAGACTCAGGGTCCTTGGTACCATCAGAGTCAGTGTATTTAACCAGAGCCGCCATGAGTGTTCCCATGTCATTGCAGTGGCGTTTGAGCCGTCCTAATTTCTGCTTCAGGGGCCTGAAACGACAATTGCTTTCCAACATTAAAGCTGCTGAATCAGCATTGATGCGATCTGCGCACCCAATGAGTTTTCGACTCACCTTCTTCTTGGACACATGCGGCTAAATCCACAATTGACATGGGCTATTTGCATGTATCTTTAAAATTCTGGATAAACTGGGCCTTTAACTCGGCCCATGACCCAATGGAGTTGGCGGGGAGCCCCTTCAACCAAGTGCGGGCCGTCCCCTCCAACACCAGGGGGAAATATTTAGCACACGCAGCATCGCTAACATCTAGGAATTCCATGGCCATCTCACAACTCTCGATCCATGCCTCAGGAGGTAAGTCGGCTGTATAGTTAGGCACCTTGCGAGGACCTTTGAAATCCTTGGGCAGACGCTCATCACATAGAGCCGGCACTAAACATGGCACGCCCAAATTCCTAAAGGTTAGACCTGGCTCCACCGAAGTTGTTGAACGAACCGGAGTAGGTTGACGGGCCGCATACTGTGCCGCTAGCTCGGCCTCTCGACGTGCTCTACCTTGATCCACTACGTTCTGAGCATCAGCACCACCGCCTGCCAGGTTATGTCCACGGGGCAGGTTATGGTTCTGTCCACTGCTTGACACAGCCGGCTCATCGATATGCCTGCTGTAACTCCGGCTCGGGCGAGGGGTGGAATAAATCCTGTCACGACTGTAAGAATAAGCCTGCTGCTGAACCAAAGTTGTCTGAAGGAGCTCTCTAGCCCTCCGTGTTTCAACCGCCGTCGGAGACTCGCCTTCAACTGGGAGAGCTGCCAATCGCGATGCCACAGCGATCATGTTATCCAAAGGGTTAGAGTAATGACCCGGTGGCGTTGGCACGTGCTGCGGTGGGTTATTGTTCTGACGAGGCGGGTCTGTCGTGCGTGGCTGAACCGGCGTACCCGTCCCAGGTGCTTCAACCCGGTTTACTACCGGCGGGTTACTGGTTCCCGCTCCTGGTGTGTTAAAGAGATTTCTTGCCTCGTAAACCGGGGGGAGATGAGTCTGATGCCTCCTCCTCATGACTTCGTTTGAAGCGTTCTGATCTAGCATGAGCCGGTAAGACTCCGACTGAATCCGCTGTGCCTGAGCATCCAAAGCAACCCGCTCCTCGGCCATCTTCGTGTTTTCTGCGTTCAGCTCCTCCTTGGCCTGTGCTATCTCATCACGTAATTTTGCGACCGCCGCATTATGCTGATCCTGATCCTGATCCACCGGGTTAACCACGGTTGTTAACAACACTGCCAGTTTATCCAGCAAGCCAGTTAAGACCTGAGCCGGCGGCGCGCGCAGGGCCTCCTGCCCCGGCAGCCGTTGCCGTTGCTGACCCGGAAATCAGCTCTGCTGCAGTTGACGAGTGTTGCACGGGCTGTGTACCGGCCATGAAGATTGCAACCCGGCTTGGCGGCTCGCAGGGGTCCGAAATACTATCGCCATCGGAACAGCCCCCAAGCCGGCCGTCTTGTAGTTGATACAATGACTCGGTCTCACCGGTGGATGACTCACCATCAGAGTAAATAACCGTCTCCCCACTAGATGCCGATCTATCCTCAGATTTTGCTCCATGGATGACTCCCACAAAGGCACGATTCATGGCGGGCTGGACCCGGGCGGGTCTCGCACACTGAGCCGTCTCGATGATGTCGGTGCAGATGTCCGGCTTAGGGCCCGGTTCGCCGATCTTGCCGATGAAGACGTGAATTCCGCCAAAAGGGGACCCGGTACCCGTACTCAATTGAGCCGGCCTCGGGGCCCCAGCCTGCGTCGTCGATGTAGAGCTTTCCGCGACGACTCTTGGTCATCCGGCCCACGGCGTATCCCTTGATCCCTTCGAAGTTCCCTCTAAGAACTTGAAACCATTGTGCGATAGCCCCATGATGTGCGCCAGCTGTCGTGGAATTGTCACGGCAGATGTCCTAGTGTGAGGACTTAGTCGTGGATCCATCGCAACGGAGTTAACTTAAAGGGGTTAAACGGGACAAAGGACACAGGGAGTTATACTGGTTCGGCCCCTTGCGGTGAAGGTAAAGGCCTAATCCAGTTTGTGGTGGTATTGCTAGGGTTTCGATGACCAGGGAGCGAATACGCTTAACCTGGCTCTCGATCTGTTGTTTTCTGTCCCTAAACCGCCGCCGGGTCGTCCCTTTATATACACAGGTTGACGCACCACGGTTCACAGAATCCCGGCCGGCTCATAAACGTGTCCGGCTCGGTATCCACTCTTTCATATCTTACAATACAAGTCATACACCTATGGCGGTTTACATTTATGGGCCCTAACCCGCCTTTGGGCTTTGGGCCTTCTTATTAAATCTCCTTTGTAAGTCACCATCTTCTATGTCTTCATGGGCTTCAATGCTGGTAAATCATTATGAGCATAACCCGGCCCCACCTGGGCGGTTTATACTCAATAGTTATATCCCCAACAGGCGTGGTGCGTCCCCACTGTTAGCCTCTCACGTACAGTCATCTTCCGATGACTCTCGTTTGTTGACCACGTTGACCACACCATGCCGAGCACACCAAGGCCGGTGTATGAGGGCGAGGCCCCAGACTGGAATGACCTGGAGATGGGGAAGACGCGGCAGTGGAGTCACAGATAGAGAGGAGTGGGAAACTTGACTGGTTCGGGTGCGCAGCAGCACTACCGCGGTGCCGCCCACATGAGATAGGAGCAAGAACAGAGGTTGAAGAAGGAGCACGGCTGTTGGATTAACATCCAACGGTCCAACTGCTAGAATCATTTGTTGATTAAGTTGACAAAGCCCTGCGTACATGTCCGCTTAGTAGGCCCACAAGTCAGCCACCAAATCTGACGGGTCCCAGCTGTCAACGAGAGGAATAGTTTTTCGCATAACAAGGAGGCACTTCCTTCTGTGTGAAGATACAACCGGTGGGTCCCAGCTGTCAGGGGGAGGAAACATTTTTTCAGCTTAATAAGGAGGAACTTTCCTTGCGTGCGACCATGGACCTCGTGGGTCCCAGCCGTCAGGCTCTCCACGTACAGTCCTCTTCCGATGACTCTCGTTTGTTGACCACGCCGCGCTGAGCGCAGCGAGCCGGTGGACGACGGCGAGGCCCCGGACGGGAACGACCCGGAGATGGGAAGACGCGGCAGTGGAGTCACAGATTGAGAGGAGTACAAGGGTTATAACTGGTTTTGGTGCGGCGTGGGGCTGCAGTCGGTGGAGAATAACAGGAGGTGTGGAGGGGTGGAGGGATAGCCTAGCCGACGATGGGGTAGCGCTTCGCAGAGAAGTGTGCTAAGCAAAGCCGCTAGCCACTGGAGGCCGGACTAGGCGGTCCCGGAGATGCTGGAGGAAGAAGACGAGAGATTGAAGGTGCATGCCGGCCATTGGATATAAATCCAATGGCCGTGGATGTCATAATCATTTGTTGACCAAGTTGACAACGCCCTGCGTAGGCTTCGACCTATTGGCCCACATGTCAGCCTGCGAAAATGTGGCATATATTTAACCCATGTTTTCTAGAATGTACAGTCCATTTGCTGGGCTGGGTGAAAAAATAATTTTGCATCAATGCGGCCCATTTAATATTTTCTAAGAAATCCCAGCCCATTTGCACTTTCTTGAAATACACGAATTAGCTGGGCTCGTTCTATATATAATATTAGGTTAGAAGGAGCAATTAATATCAAAAAATAAACCGGAGCGACACATTTTTTATATATAAAATTAACAAATTAGCGAGTTATTGCTCAAAATAAAAATGAGCGCGTTATTATTACATTGGTCCTTAAAATCTTCGCAAGCTTTTGTAAGCAATCACCAGGATTTTCCTTGCCCGTGAGTCAAAAACAACCTGGATTTTCCTTGCCAACTTCTGTTAAACATTTACTTTTATAAGTTAATAACACGTGGGATGTTTTTATAATGTATATATAAGTCTGTATAAAATATACAATAATAGTAATAATATAAATATATATAATGTGGTTAGAAGGGAAAACATAAATTGGACACAACATTATTATTCTTATATATAGATAAATAGAACAGAGATGTGGGTTTTATTAAAATATACATTGGGCTGCCGATCTTTAAGAAAAAGTAAAACCTACGCTAGGAGGCCCATAGGCCAGTATGGACCTCAAAAATAAGTTGAAACCACTGTCTCCGTATGTCGTGGGCTACGCATGTTAAAAAACAAAAACCTAGGCCTAGCTGATACTTGTTCGCCCTCTGGAAAAAATGATACCAGCTAGATCCCCGAGCGAACTGGATTAAAGAGGGGGTTGGCGGCGCGATGAAGAAGCACATCAGACGCGATTTTTTTTCTTTAGTGGATGGCTCTCGATGGCGTTTTTTTAGTTGCCTCTGCACCATATAACTTGTATTTTTAGCCTCCCAATCCGTGGTGGACTAGCAGCCAATTTGCTGGGCGGGCCGGCCAACCTACAGAAACCAGCACTTGATTTTTCATCAAGCCCTCAAAACAATGCAGTACTATGTTTGTTTTGAGGCCGAAAACATTACGGCAGGGGTTGAGCGGGGGAGGGGGAAAGACAGAGCAAAAAGATTAAAACAAGTTGATGCGCCGTTGCTACCCTAACAAAGCAGGTGCAATTCTTCTCGGGAAGAAGGTGTGCCGTTGACACCCACACGTCACAAATCCCACAGTAGACATACTAACAAGTTCACACACAAGTACAACAGAAAAGGTAAACATTCGTATCAAACTCAGGTCACAAGACACATTCATATTCATAGCCAACATTCACAATCAACAACTCAAAAGATTCATATATACACAAGTTCACCATGTCTATGCATCCAAATGATTGATAGATCACACGACAATCACTACTGCTGTAGCAACCCGACCTCAAACAGTCTAGTCTCCGTGCATCAGTGTCATCCCTACTTGAAGGATTTATAACAGAGTAGCAATCACACACTTATTACATCAAATGTCTCAAAAGAAAACTTAATACAATAAATACGGCTTAAGGCCATCTAAAACAATAACAGCGGAAGGCTTGGAAGATAAAGTGAGTCCATCAACTCCAACGGCATCACTGAGTATAAGACCACGACCTATGGCACCTTACTCGTCGTCTGAAAAGTCTGCAACATGATACGTTGCAGCCAAAAAATGGGCCAGCACATGGAATATGCTGGCAATGTAACACATAGAGAGTAATGAACAGAATAATGCTATCACTACATGCATGTTTGGCTGGTGGAAAGCTCTATGGTTACAGTTTTGCGAAAAGCCAATTTTCCCCTACCACAAAGGAATAAATTTTATTTAACTATCATGGTGGTTGTTAAACATTGAGAAGGTACCTCCAACTCAATCCCAATTAAGAACGTGATTAACCCAATCAAATTAATTAAGTAACATGATGATGAGATTCACATGATAATCCAAGAACTAGATACTCAAGATGTCCATAACCGGGGACACGGCTAACCATGATTAGATTGTAGACTCTGCAGAGGTTTGCGCACTTTTCCCCACAAGACTCGATCGCCTCCGCTTGATTTCTCGCACTACATGGTGTTTGAGAAACGGATGACCGAGACACAGTCTTTCAGAAACAATACTCTTTACTCCGGGTGGACAGTTACACCTACTTTCCCCTACATCTGCTAGCCCACCTCTTCAAGAGGTCATGTAACCTACTCAACTATGCTAGAGACCATAATAGCTTGTGGCTGCACACGGAAGTTTCTAGCATGAATAATCTCATGATCCCTTTGAGTCTGGGTGGCGGTCCATAGGATGATCACACGGGTACTCCGGGATATCCAAAAATACAGGCAACACTGGGTTCTCCGGGTGCCTCAATCCACCCAGATGTAAATTAAAGTAACCACCTTAAGTTGAACCATTAATTAACAATCTCACATCTGTCATGGAAAACTCTCAAACCCAATCCACGTCTACGAGCATAGCATAGCAATATAAGCAAATGTAGAAGTAACTCCCAATGGTTTGATATAAACCGGGCAATAGGTACTACCTCAACTACTTCCCAAAAACCACATTTTAATCAGATCCTAATCATGCAATAGTTTGAGGATTGATCTAATGCAATAAAACTGGGTGGTAAAGAGGTATGATCAAAGTGTTACTTGCCTTGCTGATGATCCGTGAAACCTAGAGACTCGTAGTAGCACGCTTCGCACTCCGGGTACTCTATCGCAAACAAACAATACATACATAAGCAATCAAGCAAGGGTGCACGGATCAAACTCAAAATAAGATATCTAACCAGAAAGTTCAACTTAAGTATTCCGGTTTGCAAAAAGAGTCAAATCGAACGAAGCAACGAAACTCAAACGGCGAAAGAAACAAGCTTCATTTACTAATCTGGACCTAAGTCAAATTTTACAGTAGCAAAAACTTGTTTGAGTTGGTTAATCAGAAAGAGGGTTTCGATACGAAACTCTAGGCGCTTGAATCGCCTGATTCCGATAAACGAGCGAAAAGTTATACTAAAACGAAAAACAGATCTGAAATCGCGATCGAAAATAATCGCGAAAAATCCGAGAAAAAGAAAAACCGACGAACAGGCTAACGAACGAACGTTCGCTGTCTGCGGTTAAACAACGAAAACCGTTCGTTAAAATGAACGTACGGACGAACGTCCGCGAAATAGGCTAAACCGAAAAAATAAAACCGATCTAATAACAAAAAAAATAAACTGGGATTTTCTAAAAAAACACGCACGGTTTTCCGGAGAAAACTGGCGGCGGCGGCGGTCTACCTCGGGTGGCGGGACGGCGGCGGCGGGGGCGGCTCCGGCGTCGGGCGGGGTCGGCGGCGGGGCTCCGGGCGGCGGCGGGGCGGCGCGGCGGGGGCGGCGGTTCGGCGGCGGCTCCGGGCGGCGGGGCGGCGACGGGGCGGAACCGGCGGCGGCGGGGCGGTTCGGCGGCGGTGGCGCTAGGGTTTCGCGGGGCGGGCGGCTTGGGCTGGCGGGGCGGGGCTCGGCCTCCCGGCTTATAAAGGCCGGCCGGGCCAGAGTCCTAGCCGGACACGGCCCGGTAGGTCGGTTCATTTTTTTTAAATCGGACGTGCAGAAAAAGAAAGAAAAGAAATACTAAACAGACTGCAAAAATCCCGAAATAGATCTTCCCCGTCCTCTGAAAATAAGCCGGACAAGATGAACATTTATTTGGGCCTAAAATGAAATTTTTAAAAACGCGTATTTTTCCTAATTCAAATAAAATCAAATAAAATCCAATATTTGTTTTTAATATTTTTCCTCCAATATTTCATTATTTTTGGAGAAGTCATATTATCCCCTCTCATATATTTGATAGGAAATATTTTCGGAGAGAAAATAATTAAAACAAATGATCCTATTTTCAAAATTTGAGAAAACCCAAATATGAAAATAACGAAATCCCCAACTCTCTCCGTGAGTCCTTGAGTTGCGTAGAATTTCTAGGATTGCAAAACAAAATGCAATAAAATATGTTATGCATGACGATCTAATGTATAACATTCCAAATTGAAAATTTGGGATGTTACAAACCTACCCCCCTTAAGATGAATCTCGCCCTCGAGATTCGGGTTGGCTAGAAAATAGGTGAGAGTGGTCCTTCCGTAGATCTTCCTCTCGCTCCCAGGTGGCTTCATCCTCGGTATGGTGACTCCACAGAACTTTGCAAAACTTGATAACCTTGCTGCGGGTGACTCGGCTGGCATATTCGAGAATCTTGACTGGTTTCTCCTCATAGGTTAAATCACTATCCAGCTGAATCGCTTCCAATGGCACTGTATCTCTCAGTGGTATCTCAGCCATCTCTGCGTGGCACTTCTTCAGCTGAGAAACATGGAACACATCGTGAACTCCCGACAATCCTCCAGGCAATTCCAACTTGTAAGCAACTTCTCCCATACGCTCCAAGACTTTGTATGGTCCTACAAAACGTGGCGCTAACTTTCCCTTAACTCCAAAGCGCTTCACTCCTCGAAGTGGTGATACTCGAAGATAAACTCTGTCTCCGACTTTGTAAACTGTCTCCTTGCGTTTAGAATCCGCATAACTCTTCTGCCTGGACTGGGCTACCTTGAGCCTATCGCGAATCAACTTCACTTTCTGTTCAGACTCTTTAATCAAAACTGGTCCAAACAACTGGCGGTCTCCAACTTCGTCCCACAACAACGGTGTCCTGCACCTCCTTCCGTGCAGAGCTTCGAAAGGGGCCATCTTCAAACTGGATTGATAACTGTTGTTGTAAGAGAACTCTGCATACGGCAAATTGTCGTCCCAACTAGATCCATAATCTAGCGCACAAGCTCTCAGCATGTCCTCCAAAATTTGATTGACTCTCTCGGTCTGTCCGTCTGTCTGTGGATGAAAGGCTGTACTGAACTCTAGCCTGGTACCCAAAGTTTCGTGCAATTGATTCCAAAACTTTGAAGTAAAATGGGTTCCTCTATCTGATACAATGGTCCTCGGAACTCCATGCAGACATACGATCCTGGTCATGTATATCTTTGCCAACTTAGCACTTGTATAAGTGGTCTTTACTGGGATGAAATGAGCTACCTTCGTCAAACGATTGACTACAACCCATATCGAGTCATAGCCTGAACGAGTCCTGGGCAATCCTGTGATAAAATCCATGCCTAGATTATCCCACTTCCATTCGGGTATCGGCAATGGTTGTAGCAATCCTGCTGGCTTCTGATGCTCTGCCTTTACTCTCTGACATACATCACAAACTGCTACATACTCCGCAATATCCTTCTTCATTCCGGTCCACCAGAAACTGTCCTTTAAATCTAGGTACATCTTGGTATTTCCTGGGTGAATCGAATATGGTGAATCATGGGCCTCTTGCAAGATCAACTTCCTGATCTCCGGATCATTGGGCACATAAACGCGGTCCTCAAACCATAAGGTATCGTGCTCATCCCCACGAAATCCCTTGGCTTTTCCTTTACTCATCCTTTCCTTTATCTCGGCAATTTCCTTGTCTGTCTTCTGAGCTTCTCTGATCTTATCCATCAAAGTAGATTGAATCTCCAATGCTGCTACATAGCCTCTCGGAACTATTTCCAAACATAGTTCACGAAGATCCTCTGCTAACTCCTTGGGTAACTCTCCGGTCATGAGTGTGTTGACATGGCTCTTGCGGCTCAACGCATCGGCTACTACGTTAGCCTTCCCTGGGTGATAATGCAATCTCATATCATAATCCTTAATGAGCTCCAACCATCTCCTTTGCCTGAGATTCAACTCCTTCTGCGTGAAAATGTACTTCAAACTCTTGTGATCCGTGTACACCTCACAATGGTTTCCGATGAGAAAATGTCTCCATGTCTTCAACGCATGCACTACGGTTGCTAACTCCAAATCATGTGTAGCATAATTCAACTCATGGGGTTTAAGCTATCGTGAGGCATAGGAAACAACTCTTCCCTCCTGCATTAGCACTGCTCCAAGTCCTCGACGAGAAGCATCGCAATATACTTCATAATCCTTGCGTTGATCTGGCAGAATCAACACTGGCGTTGTAACCAAACGTTTCTTCAACTCCTGGAAACTAGCCTCACCTTCCTCAGTCCAATTGAATTTGGTCTCCTTCTTCAACAACTCGGTAATAGGTTTTGCAATCTTCGAGAAATTCTCAATAAATCTCCGGTAGTATCCTGCGAGTCCAAGAAAACCCCAGATCTCTCCAACTGTCGTGGGTGACTCCCAATTTGTCACAGTGTTAACCTTGGTGGGATCTGCTGCTATTCCTTCTCCGGATATAACATGTCCAAGGAATCCAACTTCCTTTAACCAAAACTCGCACTTGCTGAACTTGGCATATAACTGATGTTCTCTGAGCTTTCCAAGTACCAAACGCAAATGCTCCTTATGCTCTTCTTCAGTCTTCGAATAGACCAGAATATCATCAATGAACACTACGACGAACTTATCCAAAAACTCCATAAACACTTTGTTCATCATGTTCATGAAATAGGAGGGTGCGTTAGTCAGGCCAAATGACATAACGGTGTACTCATATAGCCCATACCTTGTGGTAAAAGCTGTCTTGGGTATATCCTGCTCTCGAATCTTCAACTGGTGGTATCCTGATCGCAAATCAATCATGGAAAATACTTTAGCTCCTTGTAGTCGGTCAAACAGATCATTGATCATCGGCAATGAGTACTTGTTCTTGATTGTTACTTCATTCAATCCACGATAATCAACAACCATCCTCAACGATCCATCTTTCTTCTCCACTAGAAGTACGGGTGATCCCCAAGGTGACGAACTTGGGGGAATATACCCTTTATCCATAACTCCTTAATCTGCTTCTTAATTTCTTCCAAATCCTTAGCGGGCATCCTGTACGGTCTCTTAGATATTGGCCCAGTGCCTGGCAAAAGCTCAATCAAAAACTCGATGTCTCTATCCGGTGGCATGCCAGGCAACTCCTCTGGAAATACGTCAGGGAAATCCTTCACTACTGGCACTTCCTCCTGTACAACTCCTGATAAGGAATTCACTTGAGTCCTCTTCGGCACATGCCAGGATACATACTTAATCCTTCTTCCTTCTGGGGTAGTAAGCAAAATCGTCTTACTGGCGCAATCGATGTTTTCCTCCATACATCGATAGCCAATCCATTCCCAAAATCACATCCAAACCTTGCGACTCCAAAACTATTAGGTCTGAGGGGAAAACATGCCTACCTATGGCCAATGGTATCTGAAAACATCCTTGGCTTGCCATATACTCTGCTCCTGGCGAGGTTACTAACATAGGTGTTCTAAGAACTTTGGTGGGCAACTTAAACTTATCCACAAATCCCCTTGATATGTATGAATGCGATGCACCAGTATCAAAAAGAACGATTGCAGTAAATGACTTAACCAAAAACTTACCTATTACTGCATCAGGCTGTGCTTCAACATCCTCCACATTAACGTGGTTCACTTGTCCTCTGTTGAAAGGGTTCGGCTTCTTCCCCGGGCTTCCATTTCCATTTCCATTCTTAGCTTCCGGACAATCAGTGGCATAATGTCCAGTCTTCTGGCACTTGAAACAAGTAACGTGGCTTAGATCCCTCTTGGCTGGGGTTGATGGGTTGGTACGGTTTTGTCCGTTGCTTCCTCCGTTCCCATTGCCATTCTTGGGGCCACTATGATTGTGTGAGCTCCCTCCATTGTGATTGTGACCTCCATGGTTATGTTGAAGGTGTCCTCCCGAGTTCAGGGTAAAACGAGGCTTCTGGTGAGCTCCTGTACTGTACTTTCCTTGTCCATACTTCCTCTTACGACTCTCAATCAGCTGTTGCTTCCCTTCAATCATGAGAGCTCTATCTACCAACTCCTGGTAGTTGTTAAAAGTTGCCACCATCAACTGCATGCTCAGCTCATCATTCAGTCCTTCCAGAAACTTCTCCTGCTTAGCTGCATCCGTAGCAATGTCATCTGGGGCATAACGTGCTAACTTACTAAAATCCTCCATGTACTGGCCAACGGTACGTCCTCCTTGGCGTAAGTTGCAAAACTCACGCTTTGTCATGGCCATAGCTCCTGCTGAAACGTGGGCAGTACGGAAAGCTTGCTGAAACTGGTCCCATGTGACGGTGTCAATGGGGTGAGTGGTTGTGTAATTCTCCCACCATGATGTTGCGGGTCCATCAAGATGATGTGCAGCAAAACGCACTCTCTCCGCATCTGTGCATCCTGCAGTGGTCAGCTCCCTTCCAACCTTGCGGAGCCAATCATCTGCCACAATCGGCTCGGTGCTACTGGAGAACACTGGCGGATTCAGCCTAAGAAAACGGGCTAAGTGATCAACAGGTGGTGGTGGTGGTGGGTTGTTGTTGTTGTTGCCTTGGTTCTGAACTAGCACTTGCATCAAGGCATTCTGCTGCTGAATCAATTGAGTGATCTCCGGTGGGAAAACAAATCCGGTGTCGCGTCTCGGAGGCATCTGATGGGTTTAGAAAAGATGAGAAAATAGGATAGAATGAGGTCTAGAGGGAAAACACTACCCATATGCACATGAGACAAACACAATCATATCACTCCAATCAATTCAAACAAGGCATACAATCGATCTAACTATCATTACAAAGTGCGTGGACTATACTATATACATGGTGGAACACTACTACTAATTTGGTGGTCTACTAGAAAAATTGCTCAGCCGAAGACTCCATGATATCTGCTCCGGCTTCATCCTCCCAATCATCATCACTGGGGTCCGAGTTGGTGTCGTCGATGATGATGTAGTTCTCGGGGCAAGTAGAATCTTCATCATCTCCTCCTGGTGCTGGGTCTCCCATGAAAACTCCTAGCTTCTTTGTCAGGTCACCATTCTTCTCCACTAGTGCGACAATTTCCTCCATATAATCCTCGCGTGTAGCCTTGAGTTCTTCCTCCAGTTCCATGATCCTTGTCTTTGCCTTCTTCAGTTCTATCATGTCTGCGCACATCTGGTTCTCCTGGCGACGAATGTGCTGGTTTAACTCCTGAATGAAAGCTGCAATAGATCTATCCTTCCTGGTACTGATCATCTCCCATTGCTCGTCTCGGCGCCCACAAATCTGATAGATAGTATCCTTGAGATTATTGTGGTACACTTCTCCAATGCGTCCCATGGTGATGTGGGCTGCCATGCTCTTTCCTAGACTCCAGGTTGGTGCATCAAAGGAAAACTCTATGGGCTCAGTGACTGGCATGAACGTCCTTCCTGGAACTTGAACTTGAATCATCCAGCGCTCCTCTTCTGGTAGTGTGGCGTTGTAGGTTCCGGTGAAGCTTGGTAATCCAATGTTCAGGTACTTAGTAACTTCCTTCAAGTGTCGTCCAAAAGGTGTATCCTCATCCGGTTGCGCGAACTTGTTCCTTGCATCCGCCATCCTAAAAGAGTGGAAGAGAGGAGAGGAGGCAGAAATGACAAGAGAGTAGTAATCTAGGGCTTTAGCTTAGTGGTCGTGTCCTACAGTCAGCGTGTGCTCTGATACCATCTTTGTAGCGACCAGACCTCAAACAGTCTAGTCTCTGTGCATCAATGTCATCCCTGGATCGGTAATGCTGACACGCACAGTACTTGAAGGATTTATAACAGAGTAGCAATCACACACTTATTACATCGAATGTCTCAAAAGAGAACTTAATACAATAAATACGGCTTAAGGCCATCTAAAACGATAACAGCGGAAGGCTTGGAAGATAAAGTGAGTCCATCAACTCCAACGGCATCACTGAGTATAAGACCACGACCTATGGCACCTTACTCGTCGTCTGAAAAGTCTGCAACATGATATGTTGCAGCCCGAAAACGGGCCAGCACATGGAATATGCTAGCAATGTAACACATAGAGAGTAATGAACAGAATAATGCTATCACTACATGCATGTTTGGCTGGTGGAAAGCTCTATGGTTACAGTTTTAAGAAAAGCCAATTTTTCCCTACCACAAAGGAATAAATTTTATTTAACTATCATGGTGGTTGTTAAACATTGAGAAGGTACCTCCAACTCAATCCCAATTAAGAACGTGATTAACCCAATCAAATTAAATTAAGTAACATGATGATGAGATTCACATGATAATCCAAGAACTAGATACTCAAGATGTCCATAACCGGGGACACGGCTAACCATGATTAGATTGTACACTCTGCAGAGGTTTGCGCACCTTTCCCCACAAGACTCGATCGCCTCCGCTTGATTTCTCGCACTACATGGTGTTTGAGAAATGGATGACCGAGACACAGTCTTTCAGAAACAATACTCTTTACTCCGGGTGGACAGTTAACACCTACTTTCCCCTACATCTGCTAGCCCACCTCTTCAAGAGGTCATGTAACCTACTCAACTATGCTAGAGCCCATAATAGCTTGTGGCTGCACACGGAAGTTTCTAGCATGAATAATCTCATGATCCCTTTGAGTCTGGGTGGCGGTCCATAGGATGATCACACGGGTACTCCGGGATATCCAAAAATACAGGCAACACTGGGTTCTCCAGGTGCCTCAATCCACCCAGATGTAAATTAAAGTAACCACCTTAAGTTGAACCATTAATTAACAATCTCACATCTGTCATGGAAAACTCTCAAACCCAATCCACGTCTACGAGCATAGCATAGCAATATAAGCAAACGTACAAGTAACTCCCAATGGTTTGATATAAACAGGGCAATAGGTACTACCTCAACTACTTCCCAAAACCCATATTTTAATCAGATCCCAATCATGCAATAGTTTGAGGATTGATCTAATGCAATAAAACTGGGTGGTAAAGAGGTATGAGCAAAGTGTTACTTGCCTTGCTGATGATCCGTGAAACCTAGAGACTCGTAGTAGCACGCTTCGCACTCCGGGTACTCTATCGCAAACAAACAATACATACATAAGCAATCAAGCAAGGGTGCATGGATAAAACTCAAAATAAGAGATCTAACCAGAAAGTTCAACTTAAGAACTCCGGTTTGCAAAAAGAGTCAAATCGAACGAAGCAACGAAACTCAAACGACGAAAGAAACAAGCTTCGTTTACTAATCTGGACCTAAGTCAAATTTTACAGTAGCAAAAACTTGTTTGAGTTGGTTAATCAGAAAGAGGGTTTCGATACGAAACTCTAGGCACTTGAATCGCCTTTCCGATAAATGAGCGAAAAGTTATACTAAAACGAAAAACAGATCTGAAATCGCGATCGAAAATAATCGCGAAAAATCCGAGAAAAAGAAAAACTGACGAACAGGCTAACGGACGAACGTTCGCTGTCTGTGGTTAAACGATGAAATCCGTTCGTTAAAACGAACGTACGGACGAACGTCCGCGAAATAGGCTAAACCGAAAAAATAAAACCGATATAATAACAAATAAATAAATAAATAAATAAACCGGGATTTTCTAAAAAAACACGCACGGTTTTCCGGAGAAAACCGGCGGCGGCGGCGGTCAACCTCGGGTGGCGGGACGGCGGTGGCGGGGGCGGCTCCGGCGTCGGGCAGGGTCGGCGGCGGGGCTCCGGGCAGCGGCGCGGCGGGGGCGGCGGTTCAGCGGCGAGGGCGGCGGCTCCGGGCGGCGGGGCGGCGGCGGCGGCGCTAGGGTTTCGCGGGGCGGGCGGCTTGTGCTGGTGGGGCGGGGCTCGGCCTCCCGGCTTATAAAGGCCGGCCGGGCCTGAGTCCTAGCCGGACACGGCCCGGTAGGTCGGTTCGGTTTTTTTAAATCAGACGTGCAGAAAAAGAAAGAAAAGAAATACTAAACAGACTCCAAAAATCCCGAAATAAATTTTTCCCGTCCTCTAAAAATAAGCCGGACAAGATGATTTATTTGGGCCTAAAATGAAATTTTGAAAAACGCGTATTTTTCCTAATTCAAATAAAATCAAATAAAATCCAAATTAAATCAAATATTTGTTTTTAATATTTTCCTCCAATATTTCATTATTTTTGGAGAAGTCATATTATCCCCTCTCATATATTTGATAGGAAATATTTTCGGAGAGAAAATAATTAAAACAAATGATCCGATTTTCAAAATTTTGAGAAAACCCAAATATGAAAATAAAGAAATCCCCAACTCTCTCCGTGGGTCCTTGAGTTGCGTAGAATTTCTAGGATCGCAAAACAAAATGCAATAAAATATGTTATGCATGATGATCTAATGTATAACATTCCAAATTGAAAATTTGGGATGTTACAACTGCAGGATGCTGCTAACGCGACACTACGATCAGAGACCCTTTGACAAAACTGTGTGCGATGCATTAATCACAAACGGGGATGTAAAAAAACCGTCAAAAAAGGTGCAAAACATTTGCGATGGCAGAGCCATCAAACATGGTTCAGATTTTAGTTGCGTGTGCGATTCAGGGCAAACGGTTAACCCGTTCGAACTGTTTGCGATGAGGCAGAACAATAAAAAGAAGCAGCCATATCAATGTGTGTGTGGTATACGCCATACAGTTCGCTCCGATGAACCATTTTCTATTAGGGAGTGCAACATAAACGGTTAGCCAGGTCAAGGTGTGTGTGATATAGGGCATACGGTTCACTCAGACGAACTGTTCTCGATTAGCGAACGCAACAGAATCGGTTCAACTTAACAAGATGTGTGTGATACGTGGCAAACAACCGACTCGGATGAACTGTTTGCGATGAGAAATTACAACACAGACGGTTAATACAGTTAGTTCGTGTGCGATTCTGTGTGTACAAAAAACTTTGAAAAACGCAAACTAGTTTCTTGCGGTGGCTAGGAGTATCGCACACGATGCGTCTGCGAGTACTCGTGTGCGATGATTGGTAAGTTACACATACACTTCCTTATGTTATCACTTGTGTGATAAATAACGCGTGGTACCGGATACGGTATTCGGGTTGTGTGTGTGCTCCACTTAGTCTTCACGCGCTTCAGCGAACGCTTCGCGCGCTCCACATGGGTGAATTGTAAAATCCACACCTATTCCCTCACCGGTTTCCCGCCACCAGCTAATGGCTTGCTGCATATAACCCAGGCGGCAACGCACCGCCGCGACACTCTGCGAAGATCTAGTCCTCACCCATCTGCCATTAGTTATTCCAAGCATGCCAGGCAACGACCAAAGCTTCAACGTCGACGCCTACCTGTGTTACATCTTCAGCGAGGAGAACGAGCCGGAGCATGTCGGGGAGCAAGAGCTTCATCGGCCGGTGCAGGCACCATGGCCCATCGGCAGCGATATCGGCGTCACTTTCCTTGGGAGCACAGTCGACATATTGCATAGGAGGTGTGATGAGCAGTTTGCCATCCACCGTGCAAAAGATCCAGAGCTGCTCGGCGGCATGATCGACCCACCCGAAGAGCCGCCGTCACCAGTGCTCATCGAGAGCCTGATGCCCCACAAGGAATGGGCAGAGGACCTCTACCATTCAGTCAAGACAAAGGCAGCCTGCGACTTCATCATTGCCCACGGCGACCGTGTCAACCTCGATCCCGATGATGTGGTGGCCAGGCTCGAGCGCATCCTTGGTGGAGTTGAAGTCCCCGACAAAGTAGAACATCTCCAATGTGATATCTTGAGGATGTAGGTGATCGATTGAATTTGCTACCAGGCCAGAGACATGGAAATGGATCGGTTCCGCGGAGTTGTCATGCGCGCGATTGCACACTGTCAAGCTCTTCTGGAAGAGGCCCAGCAGCCCCAAGAGCCTCCCAGCGCCAGCAGCTCCGTAGGCGGTGGCAGGTCAAGACACTTGGAGTGCACGGCCGCAAGGGTGCTATGCTAATCATGGAGTCCGAGAAGACCATCGTCGGAAGGCCGCCAGCTCAGCCTTTTAGCTTATATTTTATTATAATTGTATGCATATGTAGGTCGTGAGTGTTCTGGGCCTTGCCGCATTTGGCATTTTAAATTATCTTGAATATGTAAGACAATTATTAACCGTTGCCATTGTAACTTTGCCCCAACGGCGAGCAGAGCGCGTGCAGGGACGCCAGAGCGGAGCGCGCCACGGCCGCCTCTACGGTGAGCAACCACGTGGTCAACCTTCTGCCATCAATTTTTTTTGACCTTGTTTCTCGTCACATTGTTGATTACAACGCAATAACTAATTGCAAATCTGTTCACACCTATCGAACTAATATGTGTTCACACTTACACCGGGCTATAAAAACCACGCACTCAAAAATTACTTCACAGTTCCTCTCATCACCCACAAAACTAGTTTTTTCTGTCAAGTTGTTCCGCCATGACCGGTAGGAGGAGTTTAGGGTGGACATATAACCAGGCAGCAAAGACCAAGTCCGCGGAAGCACTAGAGAGGTCCCGCTGAAGGAAATATGCCCTAGAGGCAATAATAAAGTTATTATTTATTTCCTTATATCATGATAAATGTTTATTATTCATGCTAGAATTGTATTAACTGGAAACTTGATACATGTGTGAATACATAGACAAACAGAGTGTCACTAGTATGCCTCTACTTGACTAGCTCGTTGATCAAAGATGGTTATGTTTCCTAGCCATAGACATGAGTTGTCATTTGATTAACGGGATCACATCATTAGGAGAATGATGTGATTGACTTGACCCATTCCGTTAGCTTAGCACTCGATCGTTTAGTATGTTGCTATTGCTTTCTTCATGACTTATACATGTTCCTATGACTATGAGATTATGCAACTCCCGTTTACCGGAGGAACACTTTGTGTGCTACCAAACGTCACAACGTAACTGGGTGATTATAAAGGTGCTCTACAGGTGTCTCCAAAGGTACTTGTTGGGTTGGCGTATTTCGAGATTAGGATTTGTCACTCCGATTGTCGGAGAGGTATCTCTGGGCCCACTCAGTAATGCACATCACTATAAGCCTTGCAAGCATTGTAACTAATGAGTTAGTTGCGGGATGATGTATTACGGAACGAGTAAAGAGACTTGCCGGTAACGAGATTGAACTAGGTATCGAGATACCGACGATCGAATCTCGGGCAAGTAACATACCGATGACAAAGGGAACAACGTATGTTGTTATGCGGTCTGACCGATAAAGATCTTCGTAGAATATGTGGGAGCCAATATGAGCATCCAGGTTCCGCTATTGGTTATTGACCGGAGAGGTGTCTCGGTCATGTCTACATAGTTCTCGAACCCGTAGGGTCCGCACGCTTAACGTTACGATGACGGTTATATTATGAGTTTATGTGTTTTGATGTACCGAAGGAGTTCGGAGTCCCGGATGAGATCGGGGACATGACGAGGAGTCTCGAAATGGCCGAGACGTAAAGATCGATATATTGGACGACTATATTCGGACTTCGGAAAGGTTCCGAGTGATTCGGGTATTTTTCGGAGTACCGGAGAGTTACGGGAATTCGTATTGGGCCTTAATGGGCCATACGGGAAAGGAGAGAAAGGCCCCAAAGGGTGGCCGCACCCCTCCCCATGGACTAGTCCGAATTGGACTAGGGAGGGGGGCGCCCCCTTCCTTCTTTCTCCTTCTCCCTTCCCTTCTCCTATTCCAACAAGGAAAGGAGGAGTCCTACTCCCGGTGGGAGTAGGACTCCCCCCTTGGCGCGCCCTCCTCCTTGGCCGGCGGCCTCCCCCTTGCTCCTTTATATACGGGGGCAGGGGGCACCCCATAGACACAACAATTGATCTATTGATCTCTTAGCCGTGTGCGGTGCCCCCCTCCACCATATTACACCTCGATAATATCGTAGCGGTGCTTAGGCGAAGCCCTGCGTCGGTAGAACATCATCATCGTCACCACGCCGTCGTGCTGACGAAACTCTCCCTCAACACTCGGCTGGATCGGAGTTCGAGGGACGTCATCGAGCTGAACGTGTGCTGAACTCGGAGGTGCCGTGCGTTCGGTACTTGATCGGTCGGATCGTGAAGACGTACGACTACATCAACCGCGTTGTGTTAACGCTTCCGCTTTCGGTCTACGAGGGTACGTGGACAACACTCTCCCCTCTCGTTGCTATGCATCACCATGATCTTGCGTGTGCGTAGGAATTTTTTGAAATTACTACGTTCCCCAACAGTGGCATCCGAGCCTGGTTTTATGCGTTGATGTTATGCACGAGTAGAACACAAGTGAGTTGTGGGCGATATAAGTCATACTGCTTACCAGCATGTCATACTTTGGTTCAGCGGTATTGTGAGATGAAGCGGCCCGGACCGACATTACGCGTACGCTTACGCGAGACTGGTTTCACCGTTGCGAGCACTCGTTGCTTAAAGGTGACTGGCGGGTGTCTGTCTCTCTCACTTTAGTTGAACCGAGTGTGGCTACGCCCGGTCCTTGCGAAGGTTAAAACAGCACCAACTTGACAAACTATCGTTGTGGTTTTGATGCGTAGGTAAGAACGGTTCTTGCTAAGCCCGTAGCAGCCACGTAAAACTTGCAACAACAAAGTAGAGGACGTCTAACTTGTTTTTGCAGGGCATGTTGTGATGTGATATGGTCAAGACATGATGCTATATTTTATTGTATGAGATGATCATGTTTTGTAACCGAGTTATCGGCAACTGGCAGGAGCCATATGGTTGTCGCTTTATTGTATGCAATGCAATCGCCATGTAATTGTTTTACTTTATCACTAAGCGGTAGCGATAGTCGTAAAAGCAATAGTTGGCGAGACGACAACGATGCTACGATGGAGATCAAGGTGTCGCGCCGGTGACGATGGTGATCATGACGGTGCTTCGGAGATGGAGATCACAAGCACAAGATGATGATGGCCATATCATATCACTTATATTGATTGCATGTGATGTTTATCTTTTATGCATCTTATCTTGCTTTGATTGACGGTAGCATTATAAGATGATCTCTCACTAAAATTTCAAGATAAAAGTGTTCTCCCTGAGTATGCACCGTTGCGAAAGTTCTTCGTGCTGAGACACCACGTGATGATCGGGTGTGATAGGCTCTACGTTCAAATACAACGGGTGCAAAACAGTTGCACACGCGGAATACTCAGGTTAAACTTGACGAGCCTAGCATATGCAGATATGGCCTCGGAACACGGAGACCGAAAGGTCGAGCGTGAATCATATAGTAGATATGATCAACATAGTGATGTTCACCATTGAAACTACTCCATCTCACGTGATGATCGGACATGGTTTAGTTGATATGGATCACGTGATCACTTAGAGGATTAGAGGGATGTCTATCTAAGTGGGAGTTCTTAAGTAATATGATTAATTGAACTTAAATTTATCATGAACTTAGTCCTGATAGTATTTTGCAAATTATGTTGTAGATCAATAGCTCGCGTTGTTGCTTCCCTGTGTTTATTTTTGATATGTTCCTAGAGAAAAATTATGTTGAAAGATGTTAGTAGCAAAGATGCGGATTGGATCCGTGATCTGAGGATTATCCTCATTGCTGCACAGAAGAATTATGTCCTTGATGCACCGCTAGGTGACAGACCTATTGCAGGAGCAGATGCAGACGTTATGAACGTTTGGCTAGCTCAATATGATGACTACTTGATAGTTTAGTGCACCATGCTTAACGGCTTAGAATCGGGACTTCAAAGACGTTTTGAACGTCATGGACCATATGAGATGTTCCAGGAGTTGAAGTTAATATTTCAAGCAAATACCCGAGTTGAGAGATATGAAGTCTCCAACAAGTTCTATAGCTAAAAGATGGAGGAGAATAGCTCAAGCAGTGAGCATGTGCTCAGATTGTCTGGGTACTACAATCGCTTGAATCAAGTGGGAGTTAATCTTCCAGATAAAATAGTGATTGACAGAATTCTCTAGTCACCATCACCAAGTTAGTAGAACTTCGTGATGAACTATAGTATGCAAGGGATGACGAAAGTAATTCCCGAGCTCTTCGTGATGCTGAAATCGACGAAGGTAGAAATCAAGAAAAACATCAAGTGTTGATGGTTGACGAGACCACTAGTTTCAAGAAAAGGGCAAAGGGAAGAAGGGGAACTTCAAGAAGAACGGCAAGCAAGTTGCTGCTCAAGTGAAGAAGCCTAAGTCTGGTCCTAAGCCTGAGACTAAGTGCTTCTACTGCAAAGGGACTGGTCACTGGAAGCGGAACTACCCCAACTATTTGGTGGATAAGAAGGATGGCAAAGTGAACAAAGGTATATTGGATATACATGTTATTGATGTGTACTTTACTAGTGTTTATAGCAACCCCTCGGTATTTGATACTGGTTCAGTTGCTAAGAGTAGTAACTCGAAACGGGAGTTGCAGAATAAACAGAGACTAGTAAAAGGCGAGGTGACGATGTGTGTTGGAAGTAGTTCCAAGATTGATATGATCATCATCGCACACTCCCTATACTTTCGGGATTAGTGTTGAAACTAAATAAGTGTTATTTGGTGTTTGCGTTGAGCATGAATATGATTTGATCATGTTTGTTGCAATACGGTTATTCATTTAAATTAGAGAATAATTGTTGTTCTGTTTACATGAATAAAACCTTCTATGGTCATACACCCAATAAAATGGTTTGTTGGATCTCGATCGTAGTGATACACATATTCATAATAATGAAGCCAAAAGATGCAAAGTTAATAATGATAGTGCAACTTATTTGTGGCACTGCCGTTTAGGTCATATTGGTGTAAAGCGCATGAAGAAACTCCATACTGATGGGATTTTGGAATCACTTGATTATGAATCACTTGATGCTTGCGAACCGTGCCTCATGGGCAAGATGACTAAAACGCCGTTCTCCGGAACTATGGAGAGAGCAACAGATTTGTTGGAAATCATACATACAGATGTATGTGGTCCGATGAATATTGAGGCTCGTAGCAGGTATCATTATTTTCTGACCTTCACAGATGATTTGAGCAGATATGGGTATATCTACTTAATGAAACAGAAGTCTGAAACATTTGAAAAGTTCATATAATTTCAGAGTGAAGCGGAAAATCATCGTAACAAGAAAATAAAGTTTCTACGATCTGATCGTGGAGAAGAGTATTTGAGTTACGAGTTTGGCCTTCAGTTAAAACAATGTGAAATAGTTTCACTACTCACGCCACCTGGAACACCACGGTGTAATGGTGTGTCCGAACATCGTAACCGTACTTTATTAGATATGGTGCGATATATGATGTCTCTTACCGATCTACCACTATCGTTTTGGGGTTATGCATTAGAGACAGCTGCATTCACGTTAAATAGGGTACCATCTAAATCCGTTGAGACGACATCTTATGAACTGTGGTTTGGCAAGAAACCAAAGTTGTCGTTTCTTAAAGTTTGGGGTTGCGATGCTTATGTGAAAAAGTTTCATCCTGATAAGCTCAAACCCAAATCGGAGAAATGTGTCTTCATAGGATACCCAAAGGAGACAGTTGGGTACACCTTCTATCACAGATCCGAAGGCAAGACATTCGTTGCTAAGAATGGATCCTTTCTAGAGAAGGAGTTTCTCTCGAAAGAAGTGAGTGGGAGGAAAGTAGAACTTGATGAGGTAATTGTACCTGCTCCCTTATTGGAAAGTAGTTCATCGCAGAAACCAGTTTCTGTGACGCCTATACCAATTAGTGAGGAAGTTAATGATGATGATCATGGAACTTCAGATCAAGTTATTACTGAACCTCGTAGGTCAACCAGAGTAAGATCCGCACCAGAGTGGTACGGTAATCCTGTTCTGGAGGTTATGTTACTAGACCATGACGAACCTACGAACTATGAAGAAGCGATGGTGAGCCCAGATTCCGCAAAATGGCTTGAGGCCATGAAATCTGAGATGGGATCCATGTATGAGAACAAAGTATGGACTTTGATTGACTTGCCCAATGATCGGCGAGCCATTGAAAATAAATGGATCTTCAAGAGGAAGACGGACGCTGATAGTAGTGTTACTATCTACAAAGCTAGACTTGTCGGAAAAAGGTTTTTGACAAAGTTCAAAGTGTTGAATACGATGAGATTTTCTCACTCGCAGCGATGCTTAAGTCTGTCCGAATCATGTTAGCAATTGCCGCATTTTATGAAATCTGGCAAATGGATAAACAAAACTGCATTCCTTAATGGATTCATTAAAGAAGAGTTGTATATGATGCAACCAGAAGGTTTTGTCAATCCTAAAGGTGCTAACAAAATATGCAAACTCCAGCGATCCATCTATGGACTGGTGCAAGCATCTCGGAGTTGGAATATACGCTTTGATAAGTTGATCAAAGCATATAGTTTTATACAGACTTGCGGTGAAGCCTGTATTTACAAGAAAGTGAGTGGGAGCACTACAACATTTCTGATAAGTATATGTGAATGACATATTGTTGATCGGAAATAATGTAGAATTATTCTGCAAAGCATAAAGGAGTGTTTGAAAGGAGTTTTTCAAAGAAAGACCTCGGTGAAGCTGCTTACATATTGAGCATCAAGATCTATAGAGATAGATCAAGACGCTTGATAAGTTTTTTCAATGAGTACATACCTTAACAAGATTTTGAAGTAGTTCAAAATGGAACAGTCAAAGAAAGAGTTTCTTGCCTGTGTTACAAGGTGTGAAATTGAGTAAGACTCAAAGCCCGACCACGGCAGAAGATAGAAAAAGAATGAAAGTCATTCCCTATGCCTCGGCCATAGGTTCTATAAAGTATGCCATGCTGTGTACCAGATCTATTGTATACCCTACACTGATTTTGGCAAGGGAGTACAATAGTGATCTAGGAGTAGATCACTGGACAGCGGTCAAAATTATCCTTACTGGAATAAGGATATGTTTCTCGATTATGGAAGTGACAAAAGGTTCGTCGTAAAGGGTTACGTCGATGCAAGTTTTGACACTAATCTAGATGACTCTAAGTCTCGGTCTAGATACATATTGAAAGTGGGAGCAATTAGCTAGAGTAGCTCCGTGCAGAGCATTGTAGACATAGAAATTTGCAAAATACTTACGGATCTGAATGTGACAGACCCGTTGACTAAAATTATCTCACAAGCAAAACATGATCACACCTTAGTACTCTTTGGGTGTTAATCACATAGCGATGTGAACTAGATTACTGACTCTAGTAAACCCTTTGGGTGTTGGTCACATGACGATGTGAACTATGGGTGTTAATCACATGGTGATGTGAACTATTGATGTTAAATCACATGGCGATGTGAACTAGATTATTGACTCTAGTGCAAGTGGGAGACTGAAGGAAATATGCCCTAGAGGCAATAATAAAGTTATTATTTATTTCCTTATATCATGATAAATGTTTATTATTCATGCTAGAATTGTATTAACCGGAAACTTGATACATGTGTGAATACATAGACAAACAGAGTGTCACTAGTATGCCTCTACTTGACTAGCTCGTTGATCAAAGATGGTTATGTTTCCTAGCCATAGACATGAGTTGTCATTTGATTAACGGGATCACATCATTAGGAGAATGATGTGATTGACTTGACCCATTCCGTTAGCTTAGCACTCGATCGTTTAGTATGTTGCTATTGCTTTCTTCATGACTTATACATGTTCCTATGACTATGAGATTATGCAACTCCCGTTTACCGGAGGAACACTTTGTGTGCTACCAAACGTCACAACGTAACTGGGTGATTATAAAGGTGCTCTACAGGTGTCTCCAAAGGTACTTGTTGGGTTGGCGTATTTCGAGATTAGGATTTGTCACTCCGATTGTCGGAGAGGTATCTCTGGGCCCACTCAGTAATGCACATCACTATAAGCCTTGCAAGCATTGTAACTAATGAGTTAGTTGCGGGATGATGTATTACGGAACGAGTAAAGAGACTTGCCGGTAACGAGATTGAACTAGGTATCGAGATACCGACGATCGAATCTCGGGCAAGTAACATACCGATGACAAAGGGAACAACGTATGTTGTTATGCGGTCTGACCGATAAAGATCTTCGTAGAATATGTGGGAGCCAATATGAGCATCCAGGTTCCGCTATTGGTTATTGACCGGAGAGGTGTCTCGGTCATGTCTACATAGTTCTCGAACCCGTAGGGTCCGCACGCTTAACGTTACGATGACAGTTATATTATGAGTTTATGTGTTTTGATGTACCGAAGGAGTTCGGAGTCCCGGATGAGATCGCGGACATGACGAGGAGTCTCGAAATGGCCGAGACGTAAAGATCGATATATTGGACGACTATATTCGGACTTCGGAAAGGTTCCGAGTGATTCGGGTATTTTTCGGAGTACCGGAGAGTTACGGGAATTCGTATTGGGCCTTAATGGGCCATACGGGAAAGGAGAGAAAGGCCCCAAAGGGTGGCCGCACCCCTCCCCATGGACTAGTCCGAATTGGACTAGGGAGGGGGGCGCCCCCTTCCTTCTTTCTCCTTCTCCCTTCCCTTCTCCTATTCCAACAAGGAAAGGAGGAGTCCTACTCCCGGTGGGAGTAGGACTCCTCCTGGCGCGCCACACCTCCTAGACCGGCGGCCTCCCCCTTGCTCCTTTATATACGGGGGCAGGGGGCACCCCATAGACACAACAATTGATCTATTGATCTCTTAGCCGTGTGCGGTGCCCCTCTCCACCATATTACACCTCGATAATATCGTAGCGGTGCTTAGGCGAAGCCCTGCGTCGGTAGAACATCATCATCGTCACCACGCCGTCGTGCTGACGAAACTCTCCCTCAACACTCGGCTGAATCGGAGTTCGAGGGACGTCATCGAGCTGAACGTGTGCTGAACTCGGAGGTGTCGTGCGTTCGGTACTTGATCGGCCGGATCGTGAAGACGTACGACTACATCAACCGCGTTGTGTTAACGCTTCCGCTTTCGGTCTACGAGGGTACGTGGACAACACTCTCCCCTCTCGTTGCTATACATCACCATGATCGTGCGTGTGCGTAGGAATTTTTTTGAAATTACTACGTTCCCCAACACCCGCCGCAAAGCCGCAGCCGCAGCAGAGATGTCCCGGCGCGCTGCGGAGCCCTCGAACGAGCTCTCACGGGTACGCGAGGGCTCTCACAAGAACATTTGCGGCGTCGGCCATCGCGACAAGCCGGTGTTCCTGAAGTGCTTCGCTGGCGACGACGACATTCTTGCTGGCGTCACTACGCAGCACGAGCTGGTCGACGGCTTGACGAAGCTGCTCAAGATCAGCGATGCTTCGGTTGACAAGGCGACTGGCCTCGTGGAGCAACTCATGGGTGACAATGCGAAGCTCCTCAAGTTGGTCGCCGAGAAGGAGGAGGAGGCCGCCGGCTGGAAGATGTTGCATGAGCAGAGCAGTGCCTCGGAGATGATGCTGAAAGCGGTCGTCGAGGAACTGATGGGTGGCTTGAGGAAGCTCCGGATCGAGCACGAGCAGGAGGTGGAGGAATCCGTGGCTGCTTTCAAGCAAAGCCGTGAGGAATTGAAGAAGGAGCTGCAGGATTTCGCCGCCCGGCGATCCATCGACGAGTAGAGACAGTAGCAACCCAGATCGTTGTCTGCAATTTCCTTCTTCTCTTGCCCCCGTGTCTTCCGGGCTTTGCCGCATGTGGCATCTTAATTTGTCCGGAATATGTAAGACAATTATTATCTGCGCCATTGTAAATTTGTCATCGTATTATCCGTTGCCATTTTATATGTGGTCATATTATCCGTTTCCCTATGTGGCAATTTAAATAGGGCGGAATACGAGTTGAAAACACGAACAAAGCAAATGCTGCCATGGGATCACAAGCAAACACCCTCCGTCCAGGTGCTTTAATTAACCCATTAATGGAGAAGTTGTGAGCGAGGCGGGCGGCGGCTGGTGCATGGAGGTCAAAGAGCTCGCTTCCCGGTGAGCATGGGCGGCCATGCTGCTTGCACATGTCCCGTCGAGCCTGCGAGGTGGATAGGATGCACGCGTCCCGTTGAGCCTGCCCGGCGGACTGCTCGCACGCGTCCCGTCGAGCATGCACGGCGGACTTTGCGCGCTCGTCCCGTCTAATCAAACAGCTGCATGCACGCCACCGAGTATGGTTAAATTTTGACACGGTTAATATAATATAACCGTTTGCGATATTAACGTGTCAGCTTTTTGTTTCAAAAAGGACTTCGTTGGCTACTAATGTGTGCGCCTCTTCTCAAACTGGACGATTTTTTTACCACGGCATATATGTGCCATGTCATGAAACCATGCCAAGTTTCATGTTTTTTGTGTGACTTTTTGATTTACTGGGATTTAAAAACCGAGATTCTCAATGTTTCAGGACGACGACAAGTTTGTAATTCATTTCCATTCCTTAAATGAGACCTAAACATGCACCCAATGACACATGTACGATTTCCCACCCATTTTGCTTCACTGGAGCATGTGGTTGTAGTTCAAATTTGAATTATGGACTATATTAGATGCATAGAAAACTTAGTAATTCGTAATATATATATATATATACACACACAATAGCCAAACGAACCCTGAACAGTTTCAAATTTCAGCTCGACACTCCTGTTATTCTATGTTGCCTGTAGAAAACAAAGTTCAAGGCGAGAAGAGGCAGCGATTGTCATTTCACCCACAAGAGGGGCATGTTTCCCTACCGGAACCACGAGGGTTACGACAGGCTCCGGTTTGTAAAAGGCTTGTAATATAGCTTCGCCCAAATTGGACAATTATATGTACCATGTAGTGACACCATGCCAAGTTTCATGATTTCCTAGTGAGTTTTGGATTTACAGAGATTTAAAAACCAAGATTCGCAATGTTTGTGGCCAAGCCAGGACGGCGAGATGGTTGAATTCATTCCCATTCGTTCCATGGGACCTAAACATGCACCCCAAGGAAACATTTACGTTTTTTCTAGCCATTTTGGTGCACTGGAGCATGTATTTGTAGTTCGGATTTGAATTATGGACATTAAATGCCTAGAAAACTCAATTAATGAATAAAAAAGGTCAATACCCTATATAATTTCAAAGTTCAGCGCGAATATCCAGTTGTTCCGTATCGCGTGTATAAGAAAATACGAGGCTAGAAGAGGGAGTGATTATCGTTTGGCCCGCAAGGGGACATGTTTCCCTATCGAAACCACGAGGGTTCTTGCGACAGGCTCCGGTTTGTAAGAGGTTTGTAATAAAGCTTGGCCCAAATTGGCAATGTTTTTACCACGACATATATGTGCCATGACGTGACACCATGCCACCTCTGATGACTTTCTGGTGAGTTTAGGATTTATGGGGACTTAAAAACCGAGATTCGAAATATTTGAGGACGAGCCAGGACACCGGTACGGTTGTAATTCGTTCCTGTTCCGGGCATGAGACCTAAACATGCACCCAAGGACACATGTATAATTTTTCTAGCCATTTTGGTGAACTGGAGCATGTATTTGTAGTTCAGATTTGAATTATGGACATTAAATGCCTAGGAAAATCAATTAGTGTATAAAAAGGTCAAACGAACCCTGAATAAGTTTAAATTTCAGCACGGATATCATGTCGCTCCATGTTGCCCATGGAAGAAAATACAAGGCGAAAAGAGGCAGTGATTACGTTTCACCCACAAGGGGAACATGTTTCCCTATCGAAACCACGAGGCTTCTTTCAGAGAAGCTCCGGTTTTTGTAAGAGGTTTGTAATAAAGCTTGGCCCAAATTGGATAATGTTTTTACCACGACATATATGTGCCATGACGTGACACCATGCAACCTTTGATGACTTTTTGGTGAGTTTAGGATTTATGGGGACTTAAAAACCGAGATTCGAAATGTTTGAGGACGAGCCATGACACCGGTACAGTTGTAATTCGTTCCCATTCCTGGCATGGCACCTAAACATGCACCCAAGGACACATGTATAATTTTTCTAGCCATTTTGGTGAACTGGAGCATGTATTTGTAGTTCAGATTTGAATTATGGACATTAAATGCCTAGGAAACTCAATTAGTGTATAAAAAGGCCAAATGAACCCTGAATAAGTTTAAATTTCAGCATGGATATCCTGTCGTTCCATGTTTCCCGTAGAAGAAAATACAAGGCGAAAAGAGGTAGTGATTATGTTTCGCCCAAAAGGGGGATACGTTTCCCTATCGAAACCATGAGGCCTTTTTGAGAGGAGCTCCGGTTTGTAAGAGGCTTGTAATAAAACTTGCGCCACAATGGAAGAAAAAAATTCCTTGACATATAAGTTCCATGTCGTGACACCATGCCAGGTTTCACGATTTTCAGCTTAGTTTTGGATTTACGGGGATTTAAAAACCGAGATTCTTTTCGCGAAATGTTTTCAAATAGCACACGGTTCACTCATGAAAGCCGATATTCAAAGAAAACATCATGGAAACCATATTTTAAAGTTTCATAAAAATCTGAAAAAATGTGGGATATTAAGAAGGTGAAGTTTTATTGCGACACAAAATTTCAAGTTGAAAAACATTACGAGATGTGAGCTATGAAAAAGACAAATTCAGCCCTGGATAGTGACATTACTATTCGGCACTATTCAACGATGATTTTATCTTTTTCATAGCTCACATCTCGTATTGTGTTTCAACTTGAAATTTTGTGTGGCAATAAAACATCATCCTCTTAACATCCCGCATTTTTTCAATTTTTTTTGAAACTTCAAAACATCCTTTTCTCGTGGTTTTCACCTGTTTCCACCGAATGTTGGTTTCCGTATGATATTCTCCCCCCCCCCCGCTGCGCGCGCGATATGAGTCGTGCGTTCTGATTGGCCCCCTTTTGACAGCACATGCAGTACATGGGTAAGCACTGTGTGCATGCATCGTGTAGCTCACGCTTCCTTCTCTACTAGGTTTTCATTCATAACAGGCTACCGTTTCTCGCCACTCCTCTCATTGGTTTCCCGCCTCTTCTCCCATCGTTTTCCCGCTACCAGTGTCAGTGCTCATTGAAGGCTAGCGGCGACACACCGGCCATGTAAAATATCCCACACAGTTTCTAGACGCACAAATGTGTGTGATAGGAGGGAGTAGGTCCCATAGGGTGACCAGCGTGAAACACCTTAATGGCAAGGAGGCAATTCTTACCAGCAAGGGCTGGCTTCCCATCCGCTAGCCTAGTCGAATAGAATGCAGAAGTTAAGCGTGCTCGGGCTGGAGTAGTCCAAGGATGGGTGACCCGGTGGGAAGTTGCATATCTTAAGCTTCATTTAAATGCTATGACACGGTCACTATAGAGATATAATGTATCTCTATAGTGACCTATCATGGCAATTATATAAACCTTGGGATCCTTGTTTTGCTAATTTGTAGACTATGTTTTTATGGGTTATTTTTTGCTCTAAAAAATTAAAGAATGATTGACTTGACCTGTCATGGCGATTATATAAACCTACTATGTTTTTATGGGTTATTTTTTCCTCTAAAAAATTAAAGAATGATTGACTTGACCTGTCATGGCGATTATATAAACCTTTTTAGGTTGCATGTAGGGTATAGCCGTATAGGGGACATGGTGTTCTTCTCGAGCATGTCTCCCTTGTGCGGCTTATAGACACGGCACATATCTGTGCGCTCCCCGAGGTATATATACTATCCTTTACCGACAATTAGGGGCCCCACACAATCTATCCCTTTGACCCAACAACGAGAAGGGTTTAACCATGATGGTTTCCTATTGATACTAGTAAGGTACACGTGCATTGCACACATGAGATTTGGTAACCAAATTATGAATAAATACCACACTATAGCATGTAAGCTTTGAGTCATATATGCATGATGTAGATGTTCGTTTAATTCTTATAGTTCATCTCATCCAAAATCAATTAGTTTTATAAAAAAATCTATTTTAAGATTCATGGAATTGTGCATTGTAAAGGTAAAAACAAAAGGTGACAATTCATTTAGAAAAAAAAGTTTGGGCAATTAAGATATGGAAGATTCTAGAGAACAAAGGAGAAGTGCTTGTGTTTTGAGGTTTGTGCATTATGCTTAAGTTCAACCATGGAGTCTTCTAGATTGTACATGTGGCAGAATCTGGTGGAATGTAGATGATATCCAACGACCAGTAGTGCTCGGATTTTCCATCTCTGTACCGTCGGATTGGCTTCATCCAACGACCAACTTTCAAAGTTACTCGCACACTATATAGGTGTATAGATGTATAGATATATATAGATGTGTCCCATGCTAGACAAAATAAAGTTTGAGCGCATGCGTGGGACGACCCCCCCCCCCCCGCCGCCGCCTCAAAGTTGGGAAACTGACATCATACGTATTGAACCAGGCTTGGAGTCGGGTACGGTGTTCGGTTTGTAATGTAGTTGGTGGCCCATCGAAGTTGTGCATTTGGAATTTAAACACATCATACACACCATCATACCCATACATATTTTCGGGCTGCATGCAGTGTATACGGGGTATTCTGATCGACCACGTCTCCCTTGTGCGGTTTTTTGTGACGACACGCATATCTGTGGGCTCCTCGAGTTATGCATTGTGTATTTAAAGTTTTAAACATCCCCAATATTCGTACATATATTTGGCCACTTCTAGGTGGTTCTTGACTTCTGGCCCCTCTCATCGATCTTCAACGACGCGCCCAATCATGGGCTCGCGTGGTCAAAGTTGTGCATTGGAATTTTTAACATCACAGACCACCCTTTTCACTCATATATATTTGGGCCACATGCTGGTATGGCTGTCTTTTGACCCTCTCTAATGTTATTTTTTGCTGCAAAGACTCTGATGACGCTCAATGGACACGGGGTATAATATCTTAACCGTGTGCGATACAAGTGGGATGTGAATCACCATGCCTGCGCAAGCGCGAGCAAATTAAGGTGGAGGTACTGGCTCAACCGTGTGCGATGCAAGTGCGCTGAAATCACCACGACCGCGCAAGCGCGAGCAAATTAAGGTGGAGGTACTGGCTCAACTGTGTGCGATGCAAGTGCGCTGAAATCACCACGACCGCGCAAGCACGAGCTATTGGCTCAATCGTGTGCGATGCAAGTGCGCTAAAATCACCACGACCGCACAAGCGCGAGCAAAGGGTGGAGGTACTAGCTTAACCGTGTGCAATGCAAGTGCACTATAAAACCACCACCTGTGAAAGCTAAAGGCGGGTAAGTTTATTTCGAAATTAGGACGAATCATGTGCGATAGACCAGCTAGCTAGAAATATAAAAAACAAACTACCCGCCTTGAGCGTTGCAAAAAATGGCGGATCTGCGCCACTTTTCCTTATTATCATACACGCATATTGTTATTGGACCGTGCGCGATCTTGGGCACTCTCGCCCCGCATCAATTCCTTTACCCAAATTTTAGTAGCCGCCGTGCTTCAACCGTCGCCCACACTCCTCCAGCACCGACCTTATAGTAAAATTGCAGTAGCCGAGGCATTTGAACCGTCGCCCTCCCTCGTCCACCACCATCTCCACCCACCATTACTAAAATTTTTAGTAGCCGTGGTGTATCCTCAAACACCAACCCCCCCTCCACAGTCCCCCACCCACCCCCCTCCCCCCTCGAACCCTAGCTTGCAACCGCCGCCGGCGCCGCCGCCAACCCCTACCGGTCTGCCCGTTCCTCCTAGCTTAGATAATAAAGTTTAGGTTACCCAGCGATTCCCATACCGTCACCCCACTCCCCTGAGTTTTTAGATGAGGCCTGCGGTGTCCCTCCCCGCCAGATCCACATCCCCTGCTCCAGAATGACGCAACCTAAGTTCGACCACGTATCCCGGGGAGCCCGACGAGCGTTCGGCCAAGAAGAGGTTTATCATGGCCTCTCTGGCGGACGTTGGCGAGGTGGCCGCCGTTCGCCCCGACCTGTCGATCCCGGAGCAACACGTCGCCGCGGAAGCCGGCGAAGACGTTGACTACGTTGCCATGCCGAAGGCTTCATGTCAGCGGGCTAGCATATTATTGTATCTCGGGAAAGCTGGCTACGACATCAAGCTCGTCCACACCGACGGCTTCACGCAGGCCATGTCACATGTTAAGTGGTCCATCCCCAACCCCTCTGGTTCAACCGCTGTCGATCTCTTCGACGGACCTACCGCTGATCTCCTCCGCCAAGTGGTCAAGGATTTGCGAGCTTTATACGCCATCGAGCCCATTTTGTCATTTCTGAAGGGCATGTTCTGTGGCGGCGGCTTGGGATCCTCAATGGCCAAGTCAGATCTCATCGACCACGACCACGAGGAGGGCACCCACGAAGGTTCTTCCAAGGTGAAACAGCCCATCTGTGACATCAGAGACTGCACCATGGGTCTGTGCTCTTCCAACTGGAAGGATCCCGTCCATGAAATGTGAGGCAACATTCTATCAGCAAATCTTACATTTTCTAGCTTGCCAACCCATACCCTTTGTTGTAGTAGCATTTGTTGTGCGATGCTTTAACTGTGTCATGTTTAATTATTTCAGTTATGCAAAAATGTATTGTTCAATAGGTCTATGTGATGTTTAAGTATGAATTGTCCACTTCAGTTTCACGAATGGCTATATTTGGTTGTTTATAGTGAGTAGATGCCTTATTTTTCTTTATTTGATTGTTAGGTTGGTTGGAGTGAGCATTTTTTCAGTTATCGAGTAGATGCCTTGTTTATCTGTATTTGGTTCTTAGTTTGGTTGCAGTGAGCATTTGTCCAGTTATCAAGAAGATGCCTTGTTTATCTGTATTTTGTTGTTAGGTTGCTTTTTTAGCATTTGTCCAGTTATCAAGCAGATGCCTTGTTTATCTATATTTGGTTGTTAGGTTGCTTTTTTTAGCATTTGTCCAGTTGTCAAGCAGCTGCCTTGTTTATCTTTATCTGCTTGTTAGGTTGGTTGAAGTGAGCATTTGTCCAGTTTTCAAGCATATGCCCTGTTTATCTATATTTGCTTGTTAGGTTGGTTGCAGTGAGACTCTGTCCAGTTTTCAATGTTATACTGGTCATTTATGCCTTGTTTATTCCAGTCATTCACAATGTGTTGTTCATTATGTGGAAGTCAGAACTGTGCCGCTCGACTACATCAATACCAGTTTGAACGGCTATATTTGGTTCCAGTTATTCCTGGTGTAGTTAACACATGCCCTTTATTTCAGTTTTACACATTTATCCAGTGTGATGTTTAAGCATTATCTACGTTCTATTCATTTTCAACAATACCAGTTTGAATTGCAATATTTGATGGTTGTTAAGCCTGCTATCGGTAACATTGCCTTCCATTTTATATCTGCTTTAACAGCATGCTGAAACCAACACATTCAAGCTATCATTTGGAGATGATGTTGTTTACCTTTGCTGTATTTGTTTGATGTTAAGGTTGCTGTACTTATCATGCCTTTCCACTACTTATGCAGGACAGCAATGGGAGTGGCCACCATTTTCCTCCGAGGTTAGCTTCATCCCTCGGCTTGTACTCCCCCCGTCGTTCCATAATGTAGTGCATATAGATCCAGGTCTGGACACTAGTTAGCTTCTAATATTCACTTGTTGCTTGTAGGTACATATGCCCTTGGCAAGGATCCACGCATCAACCCTTATTGCGTATGGGGCAATGAGATATTGATGAACAAGCATCAACTGCGGAAACTGATAAGGATTATTAGAAAAAAGATACGAATGGTGGCAAACAAATTATTTGTTTATGCTCTATCCAACACAAGAGTGAGTTGTAGGATGGTAACTACAAACTCTGCAGCCTTCTCTTTTTACTGCCCATAATGAGTTGTTAGACAACAATGTCTGAATCTTTTTTGTTCCTAGTGGTTCCCGAAGCAGTTCACTCAAGATTACCTCGCAAAGCACATGATTGGTGGACACGCAATGAAGGTTAAAGTATTTCATCCAGACTACAATGAGCATCGAGAAGTCCTAATGAAGACAGTGAAGGATGGACGGGCAACCATCACAAGGGGCTGGCCTAGAGTCGTGCGTGCATTACGCATAGAGGAGGGCACAATATGGGCATTCCGCTTCACCTTCTCCAGCAACCAGAATGTCTTTCGCCTCTCTCTCTTTACAATCTTTAGTACAACTGTGGTTCATCATTCTTTACTTGGTGCTTCTGTAGTTCTTTAGTATATGTATCTATGCATCGAATTACGCATTCGTGGTTGAACCTATATTTGTAATAAACATGGTTGGATATGAAATAAGTGATTGCCTACTTTCAAATTCAAAACATGTGATTTTTAAATTAGGTATTACACTGCACACAGTTTGCGAAAGCGAAACGTCTGCGATATACATGGAGATCAGAAACGTTTCTAGGATCCACTACGTGTGCGATCAATCTCCACTGCACACACGACTTTCTCTTGAAAACTGTTTGCGTTAGGCCACCTTGCGCAAACGTTTACCACATAAAAACTGTGTGTGATGGACAGCCTTTGCCACACAATTTCTTCTATGCACCGTGTGTGATGCATTCAATAACGCAAGCGATAAAATTATTAATATCGTGTGCAATGGCAACGCTATCACAAACGATTTAACGGGAAAAATTGTGTGTGATGTACCTGTGAACATAAACATTTTCCTTGGAGTGACTGTGTGGGATGTACATATGAACAGAAACATTTAGCGGGGACTGACTGTGTGGGATGTACTTGTGACCGGAAACAATTTCGCCTGTATAATTGTATTTTTTAGCTCTAATGTACGTATTTCCGTATTTGAGCGCTCGCCGGTCGCACACGACCTCATTTTGCCGAGCGTGTGTGCCAGGAGGGCATATCCCCGACGGTTTCTGGGTCGTGTGGGAAGGACCCCCCCCTATCGCCCACACTCACTTGGCGACGGTTCCAAATGCCGTCGCGGAAAGGGGTTAAAAACCGTTTATATAGCACTGACGCGCACCAGTGAATATTCATAGATAATTCACAAAAAGATTCAAATATACACATGTTCAGTATGTTTATGCATCCAATTGATTGAGATCACAGCCAATATCATCCATGGACGAACTTTAATTACCTAGGGTACATACTGGTAAATGGTGTTGAGTCAGAGGTACTTCTTGCTAAAATTAATGCTTGTACAAGTAAACTTTCGAGTACATAAGAGGCAGCACAGACAATCTGAACTTTGCTTGTAGGTTTATCCTCAACTAGTGGCCTCGTGCCGAGGGAGGTTTGAGCAACTTGGCCACTACTTTCATCCAACTAGTTTACTGGCTCATCTTGGTCCCGTAGCTCGCCAAAATTCTACATTGCGTACAAGAAAGGAGGTGGTTGAGAAAATGAACCGCCCAAATTTTTTGTGCAGTTCAACTAAAATGGAGCATCCCTGGCATGCAGACTGATTAAGTGCCAGATGAATATACGCGTCAACCAACTTGTCTAGAATCTTTAGACTCCATGCCATACAGTTTGCTACCATATGTGCCCATAACCAAAAGGCACAAGTTGGGACCAAAGACTGGACTGCGTTTTTCTGGGCTATGCGCCAAGCAATATTTTTGGCGTTCACTCTCCTAATACTTGGAGTTTGACAACTGGTTGACGCCGGTTGATACTCGAATGAATATAGGCACTTCTTCTTGTCAACATCGATGCTTGTCTGAGTGAACTTTGGAGTACATAGCAACAGCATAAGTATCTGCCCATCTGATTTTTTTGTGCAGTTCTACTGAAATCGCCCAATGTAATGATTTGCCTGCGAGTTCAGGCTCCAAGTTACTCCTTTATGAAATCAGCAAACAGTAGCACAATACCAAATTATCAATACATATGATATGCACAATAATCAGGATAAAGACCAATACCAACCTGTGTGAGGTAGCATATCAATTACTATTTCCTTTGACTGGAAGCCAAGATAAGTGAAGCGACTAACAACAAAGGAAGTAATCAAGCCCAGATTAGCGACTGGCAAGAAAGGAAGGAAGCTATCTAGGCAATGAAGCACCCAAAGTTTTTGTGCAGTTCCACCAAAATCGAGCATCCCTGTTGGCACATATATTGAGAGAGTGAAATTACTATAATAGTGGGACTAGTTGATGAAACATACACTAACAAATAGAAGCACCCTCATTATCTTAATGGGTATAGTTAGCAACATAGTAGTCTTGCTTAAAGAGAGGTATTAGTTTATTTAATCAGTGCCAATTAGCTCAACACTCAAAGCATTGCCATGTATCATAGGTTGCAAAACTTTAACGTGCAAAGATAAAGGAGTTTCTCATGACAGTAGCACGATACAAATAGAGATGACAACAAAATATTATGGATGATGGCCTTAGGCCGGTACCAACCTGAGCAAAAAAGCTTATTCATGTAGTCCCAGAAGAGATGATAAAGCACTCACTGGAATCACTCAATAGTATATATTGTTGTGCACTTCAAATGTATGGTTGAAATCACTCTTGTTTACTAGTGCTGAGATTATATCGAAAGATTATCAAGAACTTCCAGCAGAGTTAAAGCACTGGCTGGGATACAGTTCAATGTATTGTCTCATGTAGTTCCACTAAAATGTATGATTGGCACAACATGATCCCTGTTTTCACAAGTAGGAACAAGGTGAAACCTTCATTAGCTTAGTGAGAAAGGATAGAAAGACATTAGCATATTACTCTAACAGTAGCATCAAATTCATGATGGACAATACGCAAAACATTGCCCCATTGAATCAATGGCAATAAACTAACATGCAAAACAATAGCACTATTATGTCATGACACCACCAAGATTCCCTCCCTGCTCCACCACATGATTCACCTCCACAGACACACATACACACACGTACATGATTCAGCATAGGGTGCTACTAAAGATTTGTTTAACTCCGACAGGAAAATTAGGCAGCAATAAATTAGTGGTACTTAAGTACTCCTAATTAATTAAGTGACCTTGCAGGAGAGACAACAGAAGTGGAAGGGCTCCCTGGAGGATCGTCTCACATGTAAGGTAGACGTTGCCGGAGACCTTGAATAGCCTCGACTGAGGCCTCGGGCTTCAGCAAGATCACCTTGGCACTATTTCTTCTTCTTCTTCTTCCTCTTCATGCTCTGTTTCTCTTTCTCATCACCAGTTGGTGAAACCAAGTACATGATTGGCCTTCTATTTCAGAATTGGTTTTGTCAGTGAGGGAGTACAAGTGTACTAGTAAACAATAGCATTATTTTCTCATGGCCGTCGCAAAATAGAGATGAACACATGCATTAAATATCATTCTTACCTAAAGGAAGGTTATGGTGCCAATATGGATGATGAGGATTGGAACACAGATCTCCCTTTGTGCAGTTCCTTCGAAATGAACCAACTATTCCATTCTGACATTCCAGTTAAACAACACAAAAGTCACTTCTTTTAAGAAGTGTTTTGTGCAGTGCACCAAAAGGTCACAACAGCAACCAGGTGAAACGGATATCCCTATTTCCACAAAAAGCTATAGAGGAAACAGTCAGAGTCTCAACCAATTACAGGCAAAAACATTTGGCTAAACTTGTCGTGGCTTATAACAGTGGCTGTTGGGGAACGTAGTAATTTCAAAAAAAATCTACGCACACGCAAGATCATGGTGATGCATAGCAACGAGAGGGGAGAGTGTTGTCCACGTACCCTCATAGACCGAAAGCGGAAGCGTTAGCACAACGCGGTTGATGTAGTCGTACGTCTTCACGATCCGACCGATCCAAGTACCGAACGTACGACACCTCCGAGTTCAGCACACGTTCAGCTCGATGACGTCCCTCGAACTCTGATCCAGCCGAGCTTTGAGGGAGAGTTCCGTTAGCACGACGGCGTGGTGACGATGATGATGTTCTACCGACGCAGGGCTTCGCCTAAGCACCGCTACAATATTATCGAGGTGGATTATGGTGGAGGGGGGGCACCGCACACGGCTAAGAGATCAATTGTTGTGTCTTTGGGGTGCCCCCCTGCCCCGGTATATAAAGGAGCAAGGGGGGAGGCGGCCGGCCTAGGAGGAGGGCGCGCCAAGGGGGGAGTCCTACTCCCACCGGGAGTAGGACTCCTCCTTTCCTTGTTGGAGTAGGAGAAGGGAAGGGAGAAGGAGAAAGAAGGAAGGGGGCGCCCCCCCCTCCCTAGTCCAATTCGGACTAGTCCATGGGGAGGGGTGCAACCACCCTTTGGGGCCTTTCTCTCCTTTCTCGTATGGCCCATTAAGGCCCAATACGAATTCCCGTAACTCTCCGGTACTCCGAAAAATACCTGAATCACTCGGAACCTTTCCGATGTCCGAATATAGTCGTCAAATATATCGATCTTTACGTCTTGACCGTTTCGAGATATCTCGTCAAGTCCCTGATCTCATCCGGGACTCCAAACTCCTTCGGTACATCAAAACACATAAATTCATAATATAACCGTCATCTAACTTTAAGCGTGCGGACCCTACGGGTTCGAGAACTATGTAGACATGACCGAGACACGTCTCCGGTCAATAACCAATAGCGGAACCTGGATGCTCATATTGGCTCCCACATATTCTATGAAGATCTTTATCGGTCAAACCGCATAACAACATACGTTGTTCCCTTTGTCATCGGTATGTTACTTGCCCGAGATTCGATCGTTGGTATCTCAATACCTAGTTCAATCTCGTTACCGGCAAGTCTCTTTACTCGTTCTGTAATACATCATCCCACAACTAACTCATTAGTTACAATGCTTGCAAGGCTTTAAGTGATGTGCATTACCAAGTGGGCCCAGAGATACCTCTCCGACAATCAGAGTGACAAATCCTAATCTCGAAATACGCCAACCCAACAAGTACCTTCGGAGACACTTATAGAGCACCTTTATAATCACCCAGTTACGTTGTGATGTTTGGTAGCACACAAAGTGTTCCTCCGGTAAACGGGAGTTGCATAATCTCATAGTCATAGGAACATGTATAAGTCATGAAGAAAGCATTAGCAACATACTAAACGATCGTGTACTAAGCTAACGGAATGGGTCAAGTCAATCACATCATTCTCCTAAAGATGTGATCCCGTTAATCAAATGACAACTCATGTCAATGGCTAGGAAACATAACCATCTTTGATCAACGAGCTAGTGAAGTAGAGGTATACTAGTGACACTCTGTTTGTCTATGTATTCACACATGTATCATGTTTCCGGTTAATACAATTCTAGCATGAATAATAAACATTTATCATGATATAAGGAAATAAATAATAACTTTATTATTGCCTCTAGGGCATATTTCCTTCAGCCTCCCACTTGCACTAGAGTCAATAATCTAGATTACACAGTAATGATTCTAACACCCATGGAGCCTTGGTGTTCATCATGTTTTGCTCGTGGAAGAGGCTTAGTCAACGGGTCTGGAACATTCAGATCCGTATGTATCTTGCAAATTTCTATGTCTCCCACCTGGACTAAATCCCGGATGGAATTGAAGTGTCTCTTGATGTGCTTGGTTCTCTTGTGAAATCTGGATTCCTTCGCCAAGGCAATTGCACTAGTATTGTCACAAATGATTTTCATTGGACCCGATGCACTAGGTATGACACCTAGATCGGATATGAACTCCTTCATCCAGACTCCTTCATTTGCTGCTTCCGAAGCAGCTATGTATTCCGCCTCACACGTAGATCCCGCCACGACGCTTTGTTTAGAACTGCACCAACTGACAGATCCACCGTTCAATGTAAACACATATCCGGTTTGCGATTTAGAATCGTCCGGATCAGTGTCAAAGCTTGCATCAACGTAACCATTTACGATGAGCTCTTTATCACCTCCATAAACGAGAAACATATCCTTAGTCCTTTTCAGGTATTTCAGGATGTTCTTGACCGCTGTCCAGTGATCCACTCCTGGATTACTTTGGTACCTCCCTGCTAGACTTATAACAAGGCACACATCAGGTCTGGTACACAACATTGCATACATGATAGAGCCTATGGCTGAAGCATAGGGAACATCTTTCATCTTCTCTCTATCTTCTGCAGTGGTCGGGCATTGAGTCTTACTCAACTTCACACCTTGTAACACACGCAAGAGCCGTTTCTTTGCTTGATCCATTTTGAACTTCTTCAAAACTTTGTCAAGGTATGTGCTTTGTGAAAGTCCAATTAAGTGTCTTGATCTATCTCTATAGATCTTGATGCCCAATATATACGCAGCTTCACCGAGGTCTTTCATTGAAAAACTCTTATTCAAGTATCCCTTTATTCTATCCAGAAATTCTATATCATTTCCAATCAGCAATATGTCATCCACATATAATATCAGAAATGCTACAGAGCTCCCACTCACTTTCTTGTAAATACGAGCTTCTCCAAAAGTCTGTACAAAACCAAATGCTTTGATCACACTATCAAATCGTTTATTCCAACTCCTAGAGGCTTGCACCAGTCCATAAATGGATCGCTGGAGCTTGCACACTTTGTTAGCTCCCTTTGGATCAACAAAACCTTCCGGTTGCATCATATACAACTCTTCTTCCAGAAATCCATTCAGGAATACAGTTTTGACATCCATTTGCCAAATTTCATAATCATAAAATGCGGCAATTGCTAACATGATTCGGACAGACTTAAGCATCGCTACGAGTGAGAAGGTCTCATCGTAGTCAATCCCTTGAACTTGTTGAAAACCTTTTGCAACAAGTCGAGCTTTATAGACAGTAACATTACCGTCAGCGTCAGTCTTCTTCTTGAAGATCCATTTATTCTCAATTGCTTGCCGATCATCGGGCAAGTCAACCAAAGTCCACACTTTGTTCTCATACATGGATCCCATCTCAGATTTCATGGCCTCAAGCCATTTCGCGGAATCTGGGCTCACCATCGCTTCTTCATAGTTCGTAGGTTCGTCATGGTCCAGTAACATAACTTCCAGAACAGGATTACTGTACCACTCTGGTGCAGATCTTACTATGGTTGACCTACGAGGTTCAGTAATAACTTGATATGAAGTTCCATTATCATCATCATTAACTTCCTCACTAATTGGTGTAGGTGTCGCAGAAACCGGTTTCTGCGATGAACTACTTTCCAATAAGGGAGCAGGTACAGTTACCTCATCAAGTTCTACTTTCCTCCCACTCACTTCTTTCGAGAGAAACTCCTTCTCCAGAAAAATTCCGAATTTAGCAACAAAAGTTTTTCCTTCGGATCTGTGATAGAAGGTGTACCCAATAGTCTCCTTTGGGTATCCTATGAAGACACATTTCTCCGATTTGGGTTCGAGCTTATCAGGTTGAAGTTTTTTCACATAAGCATCGCAGCCCCAAACTTTAAGAAACGACAACTTTGGTTTCTTGCCAAACCACATTTCATAAGGCGTCGTCTCAACGGATTTTGATGGTGCCCTATTTAACGTGAATGCGGCTGTCTCTAAAGCATAACCCCAAAACGATAGCGGTAACTCAGTAAGAGACATCATAGATCACACCATATCTAGTAGAGTACGATTACGACGTTCGGACACACCATTACGCTGTGGTGTTCCGGGTGGCGTGAGTTGCGAAACTATTCCGCATTGTTTCAAATGAAGACCAAACTCATAACTCAAATATTCTCCTCCACGATCAGATCGTAGAAACTTTATTTTCTTGTTACGATGATTTTCAACTTCACTCTGAAATTCTTTGAACTTTTCAAATGTTTCAGACTTATGTTTCATTAAGTAGATATACCCATACCTGCTCAAATCATCTGTGAAGGTGAGAAAATAACGATATCCGCCATGAGCCTCAATATTCACCGGACCACATACATCTGTATGTATGATTTCCAACAAATCTGTTGCTCTCTCCATAGTTCCGGAGAACGGCGTTTTAGTCATCTTGCCCATGAGGCACGGTTCGCAAGTACCAAGTGATTCATAATCAAGTGGTTCCAAAAGTCCATCAGTATGGAGTTTCTTCATGCCCTTTACACCGATATGACCTAAACGGCAGTGCCATAAATAAGTTGCACTATCATTATCAATTCTGCATCTTTTGGCTTCAATATTATGAATATGTGTATCACTACTATCGAGATTCAATAAAAATAGACCACTCTTCAAGGGTGCATGACCATAAAAGATATTACTCATATAAATAGAACAACCATTATTCTCTGATTTAAATGAATAACCGTCTCGCATCAAACAAGATCCAGATATAGTGTTCATGCTTAACGCTGGCACCAAATAACAATTATTTAGGTCTAAAACTAATCCCGAAGGTAGATGTAGAGGTAGCGTGCCGACCGCGATCACATCGACTTTGGAACCATTTCCCACGCGCATCGTCACCTCGTCCTTAGCCAATCTTCGCTTAATCCGTAGCCCCTGTTTCGAGTTGCAAATATTAGCAACAGAACCAGTATCAAATACCCAGGTGCTACTGCAAGCATTAGTAAGGTACACATCAATAACATGTATATCACATATACCTTTGTTCACCTTGCCATCCTTCTTATCCGCCAAATACTTGGGGCAGTTCTGCTTCCAGTGACCAGTCTGCTTGCAGTAGAAGCACTCAGTCTCAGGCTTAGGTCCAGACTTGGGTTTCTTCTCCTGAGCAGCAACTTGCTTGTTGTTCTTCTTGAAGTTCCCCTTCTTCTTCCCTTTGCCCTTTTTCTTGAAACTGGTGGTCTTATTGACCATCAACACTTGATGCTCCTTTTTGATTTCTACCTCCACAGCCTTTAGCATTGCGAAGAGCTCGGGAATTGTCTTATCCATTCCTTGCATGTTATAGTTCATCACGAAGCTCTTGTAGCTTGGTGGCAGTGATTGGAGAATTCTGTCAATGACGCTATCATCTGGAAGATTAACTCCCAGTTGAATCATGTGATTATTATACCCAGACATTTTGAGTATATGCTCACTGACAGAACTATTCTCCTCCATCTTGCAGCTATAGAACTTATTGGAGACTTCATATCTCTCAATCCGAGCATTCTTTTGAAATATTAACTTCAACTCCTGGAACATCTCATATGCTCCATGACGTTCAAAACGTCGTTGAAGTCCCGGTTCTAAGCCGTAAAGCATGGCACATTGAACTATCGAGTAGTCATCAACACATGACTGCCAGGCATTCACAATGTCTGCAGTTGCTGGCGCAGGTGGTACACCTAGCGGTGCTTCCAGGACATAATTCTTCTGTGCAGCAATGAGGATAATCCTCAAGTTACGGACCCAGTCCGTGTAATTGCTACCATCATCTTTCAACTTTGCCTTCTCAAGGAACGCATTAAAATTCAACGGAACAACAGCACGGGCCATCTATCTACAATCAACATAGACAAGTAAGATACTATCAGGTACTAAGTTCATGATAAATTCAAGTCCAATTAATCATATTACTTAAGAACTCCCACTTAGATAGACATCCCTCTAATCCTCTAAGTGATCACGTGATCCATATCAACTAAACCATGTCCGATCATCACGTGAGATGGAGTAGTTTCAACGGTGAACATCACTATGTTGATCATATCTACCATATGATTCACGCTCGACCTTTCGGTCTCCGTGTTCCGAGGCCATATCTATTATATGCAAGGCTCGTCAAGCTTAACATGAGTATTCCGCGTGTGCAACTGTTTTGCACCCGTTGTATTTGAACGTAGAGCCTATCACACCCAATCATCACGTGGTGTCTCAGCACGAAGAACTTTCGCAACGGTGCATACTCAGGGAGAACACTTATACTTTGATAATTTAGTGAGGGATCATCTTATAATGCTATCGTCAATCAAAGCAAGATAAGATGCATAAAAGATAAACATCACATGCAATCAATATAAGTGATATGATATGGCCATCATCATCTTGTGCTTGTGATCTCCATCTCCGAAGCACCGTCATGATCACCATCGTCACCGGCGCGACACCTTGATCTCCATCGTAGCATCGTTGTCGTCTTGCCAATCTTATGCTTCTACGACTATCGCTGCCGCTTAGTGACAAAGTAAAGCATTACAGGGCGATTGCATTGCATACAATAAAGCGACAACCATATGGCTCCTGCCAGTTGCCGATAACTTGGTTACAAAACATGATCATCTCATACAATAAATTTAGCATCATGCTTTGACCATATCACATCACAACATGCCCTGCAAAAACAAGTTAGACGTCCTCTAATTTGTTGTTGCAAGTTTTACGTGGCTGCTACGAGCCTAGCAAGAACCGTTCTTACCTACGCATCAAAACCACAACGATAGTTCGTCAAGTTGGTGATGTTTTAACCTTCGCAAGGACCGGGCGTAGCCACACTCGATCCACTAAAGTTGGAGAAACTGACACCCGCCAGCCACCTATGTGCAAAGCACATCGGTAGAACCAGTCTCGCGTAAGCGTACGCGTAATGTCGGTCCGGGCCGCTTCATCCAACAATACCGCCGAACCAAAGTATGACATGCTGGTAAGCAGTATGACTTATATCGTCCACAACTCACTTGTGTTCTACTCGTGCATATGACATCTACGCATAAAACCAGGCTCTGATACCACTGTTGGGGAACGTAGTAATTTCGAAAAAATTCTACGCACACGCAAGATCATGGTGATGCATAGCAACGAGAGGGGAGAGTGTTGTCCATGTACCCTCGTAGACCGAAAGCGGAAGCGTTAGCACAACACGGTTGATGTAGTCGTACGTCTTCACGATCCGACCGATCCAAGTACCGAACGTACGGCACCTCCGAGTTCAGCACACGTTCAGCTCGATGACGTCCCTCGAACTCCGATCCAGCCGAGCTTTGAGGGAGAGTTCCGTCAGCACGACGGCGTCGTCACGATGACGATGTTCTACCGACGCAGGGCTTCGCCTAAGCACCGCTACAATATTATCGAGGTGGATTATGGTGGAGGGGGGCACCGCACACGGCTAAGAGATCAAGAGATCAATTATTGTGTCTTTGGGGTGCCCCCTGCCCCGGTATATAAAGGAGCAAGGGGGGAGGCGGCCGGCCTAGGAGGAGGGCACGCCAAGGGGGAGTCCTACTCCCACCGGGAGTAGGACTCCTCCTTTCCTTGTTGGAGTAGGAGAAGGGAAGGAAGAAGGAGAAAGAAGGAAGGGGGCGCCCCCCCTCCCTAGTCCAATTCGGACTAGTCCATGGGGAGGGGTGCGGCCACCCTTTGGGGCCTTTCTCTCCTTTTTCGTATGGCCCATTAAGGCCCAACACGAATTCCCGTAACTCTCCGGTACTCCAAAAAATACCCGAATCACTCAGAACCTTTCCGATGTCCGAATATAGTCGTCCAATATATCGATCTTTACGTCTGGACCGTTTCGAGACTCCTCGTCAAGTCCCTGATCTCATCCGGGACTCCGAACTCCTTCGGTACATCAAAACACATAAATTCATAATATAACCGTCATCTAACTTTAAGCGTGCGGACCCTACGGGTTCGAGAACTATGTAGACATGACCGAGACACGTCTCCGGTTAATAACCAATAGCGGAACCTGGATGCTCATATTGGCTCCCACATATTCTACGAAGATCTTTATCGGTCAAACCGCATAACAACATAGGTTGTTCCCTTTGTCATGGGTATGTTACTTGCCCGAGATTCGATCGTCGGTATCTCAATACCTAGTTCAATCTCCTTACCGGCAAGTCTCTTTACTCGTTCCGTAATACATCATCCCGCAACTAACTCATTAGTTACAATGCTTGCAAGGCTTTAAGTGATGTGCATTACCAAGTGGGCCCAGAGATACCTCTCCGACAATCGGAGTGACAAATCCTAATCTCGAAATACGCCAACCCAACAAGTACCTTCGGAGACACCTGTAGAGCACCTTTATAATCACCCAGTTACGTTGTGACGTTTGGTAGCACACAAAGTGTTCCTCCGGTAAACGGGAGTTGCATAATCTCATAATCATAGGAACATGTATAAGTCATGAAGAAAGCATTAGCAACATACTAAACGATCGTGTACTAAGCTAACGGAATGGGTCAAGTCAATCACATCATTCTCCTAATGATGTGATCCCGTTAATCAAATGACAACTCATGTCAATGGCTAGGAAACATAACCATCTTTGATCAACGAGCTAGTCAAGTAGAGGCATACTAGTGACACTCTGTTTGTCTATGTATTCACACATGTATCATGTTTCCGGTTAATACAATTCTAGCATGAATAATAAACATTTATCATGATATAAGGAAAATAACTTTATTATTGCCTCTAGGGCATATTTCCTTCAGTGGCATGGCTTCATTTTACCAGGGGAATTACATGAAGAACAACTAAATATTGGAATAAGGGTATGGAACAGTGGGTGCACCAGCAGTCCAGCACCATGTACCTAAACCGGGGCATAAAGTGGTGATTTAGAGTTTGGTGCGCCGAGAAACAAACATCCAAGAAACTTATTTGGGCAGGTCCCATTTTTGTTCACTCTAGCCACCTACTCCTATGTGTGGATAGCAAATCTAGTCCTGGTCATACCACTGTGTACAGCGTTTCCCCTATATTTCCCTTTTCGGCCAAGAGACGGTTGGATGACCAGTCTGTACTACTTTCACCCCCTTTCCTTCCTGTTTGTACCAAGTCCGATGTACATATACACTAAATTCCCCCACCCCCACTTTATTTCTTGTTTGAACCAAGTACAAGATTCGACTCCATGAAGTAGCTTTACCTCTAACAATAGAAGAAAAAAATAGGTGACGTTGGACCATCTGATCGAGAGGGGCTGAGAGGTAGAAAATGATGCACATGCAGCAACGTAGCGAGCAGGAGAAGTACAGCTAGGGCGGTTTCAAAGGAAGATATACCTGAAGGTCATCGGGATGTGGATAGGTGGGCGGCGGGAGGCCAGATCCACCCACACTAGGGCAACGACGAAGGGATCGGAGGACCTCCCGCGCCAGCGCTCGGCCAGAGATAACGGTGCAGACGGCAGTGGGTCTCCTCCCTCGCTGTCGACGATGGCCTAAATGCTGCCCCTCCTCCCCTTCACCAGCGGAGGGGGATACGTCCGGATCTGTAACCAGCGGTAAGGATAGAAAGACAGTGTTACCACTGCTATCTTGTTTAGATCTGGAGAGGATGAGAGTGTGTGAATAGAGCAACCCTAGCAAGCTAGCACGGAGGATCCGGCCTATATATACGTAGTGGGGTAGTTTTCCTTTTTCACTCCATCAAAACAATCGTTTAAAATTGTGTACGTGCCAGGTCACCGTATTTTTTTAGTTGTTGATTTTTTTTAGATAGCTGCCCGCTTATTCCAAGTGGTGTTACGGTGTGCCATGTCGCACTTTGTATCGTTCAAGTCTGTTACAAGACCCTCCATTAAATGAACAACCACCGCCTCGTAAAATTTGTGAACAAGCCCACGGCTAAAATTATCGAAAACGTGGGCTGCCCCAACATGCATTATTATTTATATTTTCTATGTGGGAGTATCCTCAAAACAGAATGTGAGAGTACAATATTTATTGGGCCCCTTTGTAATTGGTGCTAAATTTTGACCAAAGATTTAACTGACAAAATGTTAGTGCATGTTAACAAAAATTATATCGTTTGATTCGTATTTGAACATAGGTTTTTCAATGATGTATTTTTTTGTGACATGCATGAACATTTGGTTAGTTAAATTTATAGTCAAAATTTGGCAAGGTGCATTAAATCAACACATGCAAGTATCAAAAGGAGAGCCACGGCATGCATGCATGTGTTGTAATTAATGCATCAGTAAAGGCAAATTATTGAAATATATCGAGTGCAGTGCTTTGATGTGTCGCGTCAACTCGTACAACAACGAGAAGTTTGATTACCACAACACCCTCTCCCTCGTGGACCGAGCTCCGGTGCCTTAACTGCACCTGCCTTTGGCTGTATGACAGGTGGGCCACCCACCTGTTGGGCCCACCTGTCATACACGCAAAGGCAGGAGAAGTAAGTCAATAAAGCTGCGTACCTCCCTCGCCCATGAGCGTGGTGGCTGGCAGGACTAGGAGAAGCTTTCGCTACACGCTCTCCCTCCCGCACACGATGGAGATGCAGCAGTTCATTCGGTGCCAGATGGCCAGAAGCATACTATAGTACTCCTCCACTGTAGTAGTACTCCATCATTGTTTGACTTCCCGAAGTGGCGAAGAGCCAAGCGCAGCCCGGACGCTCGTGTGACAGTTTCATGTGTAGAGTAGTCTAGGATAGCGTGTACCATGCCTCTAAGCTTAAAATCATTGGGGTCGGCTCCATGTTATGAGGCCGTCTCGAAGCATTTTTTGTTGATTAAAATAATCTTCTGGCCCTACCTGTCATCCTAGTGATTGTAGTTTGTGCCCACATCTGCTCAAGACAGGAATATATATTTTAATTTGTGGTAGGGTAAATGTTACAGGTTGCAGCAAATATATTGTACACTGCGGGTCTTTCAGCCAAGTTTAGAGGCAAGCATGTGGGGCCAGTGCTATGATGTGTCGCGTCAACTCGTACAATGAGGAGAAGTTTGATTTTACTACTACATGCCTTCTCCCTTGCCCATGCGCGCTGTGGCTCGCAGACGAGGACAGGCTTTTGCTTATATTACAACAAGCTATCCCTCCCGCACGCGGTGGACGGACATGCAGCAGTGGATTCGATACTGTAGAATTAGTAGTAACATCATTGTTCGTCTTCTCGAAGAGGCAAAGAGCCAAGGGCAACCCGAACATGGCAGTTGCGAACGCTCGCGTGGCAGTCTTTGTGTAGGGGTGGGGCGTGGTGCGGTGCCTTGGAGCACGCATATAGCCAGGCTCTTGCATGAGACAAAATTGCTATTTGAGCCCACTATTGTAGTACTACTTGCTAGTATAGCCCTGTAAACTAGAAAGGAGTATTTTCCTTTCTAGAGATTTCAACAAGTGACTAGCCTACACCCTAAATGAGTAGTACATATGGGGCAAAATGAGGGAATCTACACCGTAAATAAATACGTAGTTCTCTCGTTTTCCTCTCCGCCTTGGTCGTGGTGCACAATATTGAGTACTCCTATATGACTAGCTGCTCTTTTTATGTGCGGGACATCAAAGCATCCGGGCCCGCATGCCATCCACCAAATCATAGTGAGGTGCTACAGTCGAGACTCACTGGTCTCCCCGGTGTGGCCGTCATGACCCGTCATATCACAAAACCCACACCTTTACCAGCAGTGGTAAAGTGGCCTCGAAGTTGGAGTGGACGAAGCAAGCATCATTTCACTGGAACCCTCATGGAAGCCCTTTCTCCCCTTTCTTGAAGAAAACCTCACTCCAGGCTACTCACTTCTGCCATTTTTCTTCTGTACCAACGAAGGAAAGGTGGGCGAATCAGTGATGCTACTATATTCATTCCAAGAATCTTCTTTTTGCGAAGCACCGACCGATTCTCATAGCCTATTCTTTTCCCGTTTTCATTGTGATTGTGGTTTCCTTACGATTGCTTTTTTTTTGTCAGTTCATTGATGGATCCTGGAGCACTAGGCAAGAGTTGCTGGCGGACAACCCACTGGAGACGGCGATCTCCAGGAAGCGAGCACCGACCAATGAGTTAACCATGTTGGCGGGCCAACCCATGGAGACTAAGAACTCCAAGAAACAAGCACTGGCCAAAGAGTTGACGACGTTGGGGGACGAACTCTTCAAAGAAAGTTTGAAGAACAACAAGGGCCCCACCGTGCCTACCCCAGAAACTCTAATGGCCACCTATGCGAGGCTCAAGGCCGAGTTTGAGGAGATAGTCGCCGTTGAGAAGCAGTATTCCCCTGGAAAGGTGATGGCCCCCATCGAGGACGAGGAGATGGCCCCTGGAGGGATGAGATCCCCCGGTGAGCTACACAAGGTAAAAATAATAATGACTTACCATAGTTGTGGTTTTTATTATTTGCAATGTGCTTGCTAATATGTTAGGTTTGCGCAGGTGCCAGTGGACGTCCTTGATGATTCCGATGGCGCGGCCCGTCCTGTGGACAACGCCCTAGAGATCATTTTCGATGTCGTGGTCCGTCCTGTTGACATCGCCCCAAAGATCAATTCCGATGTCGCGGTCCGTCCTGTGGACATTGCCCCAGAGATCGATTCCCATGCCGCTATCCATGCTGTGGTCATTGCCCGAGAGATCGATGACAAGAAATAGTTGGTCGCGCTAATCCTTCAGGGTAGTTTGTGATAACCCACAAGTATAGGGGATCGCAACAGTTTTCGAGGGTAGAGTATTCAACCCAAATTTATTGATTCGACACAAAGGGAGCCAAAGAATATTCTCAAGTATTAGCAGTTGAGTTATCAATTCAACCACACCTGGATAACTTAATATCTGCAGCAAAGTATTTAGTAGCAAAGTAGTATTTTTGGGTTTTGTAGTAATTGTAACAGTAGCAATGAAAAAGTAAATAAGCGAAGAACAATATGTGGAAAGCTCGTAGGCATTGGATCAGTGATGGAGAATTATGCCGGATGCGGTTCATCATGTAACAGTCATAACATAGGGTGACACAGAACTAGCTCCAATTCATCAATGTAATGTAGGCATGTATTCCGAATATAGTCATACGTGCTTATGGAAAAGAACTTGCATGAAATCTTTTGTCCTACCCTCCCGTGGCAGCGGGGTCCTAACGGAAACTAAGGGATATTAAGGCCTCCTTTTAATAGAGTACCGGACCAAAGCATCAACACATAGTGAATACATGAACTCCTCAAACTACGGTCATCACCGGGAGTGGTCCCGATTATTGTCACTTCGGGGTTGCCGGATCATAACACATAGTAGGTGACTATAGACTTGCAAGATAGGATCAAGAACTCACATATATTCATGAAAACATAATAGGTTCAGATCTGAAATCATGGCACTCGGGCCCTAGTGACAAGCATTAAGCATAGCAAAGTCATAGCAACATCAATCTCAGAACATAGTGGATACTAGGGATCAAACCCTAACAAATCTAACTCGATTACATGATAAATCTCATCCAACCCATCACCGTCCAGCAAGCCTACGACGGAATTACTCACGCACGGCGGTGAGCATCATGAAATTGGTGATGGAGGATGGTTGATGATGACAATGGCAACGGATTCCCCTCTCCGGAGCCCCGAACGGACTCCAGATCAGCCCTCCCGAGAGAGTTTAGGGCTTGGCGGCGGCTCCGTATCGTAAAACGTGATGAATCTTTCTCTCTGATTTTTTTCTCCACGAACGTGAATATATAGAGTTGGAGTTGAGGTCGATGGAGCTCTAGGGGGGCCACGAGGCAGGGGCGCGCCCTGGGGGGGCACGCGCACCTCCCACCCTCGTGGACAGGGTGTGGGCCCCCTGGCCTTGATTCTTTCGCCAATATTTTTTTATTATTTCCAAAAATAATCTCCGTAACTCCGCCTATGTTGTCTCAACATAGCCGGTCCCAAGCCCGAGAAAAGGAGGAGGGTTGTGATAGGCTTGGCGAGCCAACGTCAAACTCAGCCACTCTTATGGAGATGAAACCCAAAAGATTTTCGTTGGGGCGTAACCCTCTCAGCGACGCGCCACATCGGAACCCGGGTGTGGTGGAAAATGGGCAAGGGCCGGGCCGTCACCCCCCAAGTGGCGCGCCGTATCTTGATCCGGATACGGTGGCAAGTGAGCGAGGATCGGGTCGTCGCATCCTTAGTGGCGCGCTACATCGGCGCCCGGATGTAGTGGAAAATGAGCAAGGGTCTTCGCATTTGACTCGACGAGTGCGAAGGGTAAGGAAGCTAGCCGAGCCTAGGAGGATTCGCTTAGGTAGCTGGAAAGTAGGGTCTCTGACAGGGAAGCTTCGGGAGCTAGTTGATGCAGCGGTGAGGAGAGGTGTTGATATCCTTTGCGTCCAAGAAACCAAATGGAGGGGACAGAAGGCGAAGGAGGTGGAGGATACCGGCTTCAAGCTGTGGTACACGGGGACGGCTGCAAACAGAAATGGCGTTGGCATCTTGATCAACAAGAGCCTCAAGTATGGAGTGGTAGACATCAAGAGACGTGGGGACCGGATTATCCTGGTCAAGCTGGTAGTTGAGGACTTGGTTCTCAATGTTATCAGCGCGTATGCCCCGCGGGTAGGCCACAATGAGAACACCAAGAGGGAGTTCTGGGAAGGTCTGGAAGACATGGTTAGGAGTGTACCGATTTGTGAGAAGCTCTTCATAGGAGGAGACCTCAATGGCCACGTGGGTACATCTAACATAGGTTTCGAAGGGGCACATGGGGGCTTTGGCTATGGCATCAGGAATCAAGAAGGAGAAGATGTCTTAAGCTTTGCTCTAGCCTACAACATGATTGTAGCTAACACCCTCTTTAGAAAGAGAGAATCACATCTGGTGACTTTTAGTAGTGGCCAACACTCTAGCCAGATTGATTTCATCCTCTCGAGAAGAGAAGATAGGCGTGCGTGCCTAGACTGTAAGGTGATACCTGGAGAGAGTGTTGTACCCCAGCATAAGATGGTGGTTGCTGGCTTCCGCTTTCGGATTCGTGTCCAGCGGGATAAGCATGCCAAAGTCGCTAGAACGAAGTGGTGGAAGCTCAAGGGGGAGGTAGCTCAGGCATTCAAGGAGAGGGTCATTAGCGAGGGCCCTTGGGAGGAAGGAGGGGATGCGGACAATGTGTGGATGAAGATGGCGTTGCATTCGTAAGGTGGCCTCGGAGGAGTTTGGAGTGTCCAGGGGTAGGAGAAGCGAAGATAAGGATACCTGGTGGTGGAATGATGATGTCCAGAAGGCGATTAAAGAGAAGAAAGATTGCTTCAGACGCCTATACCTGGATAGGAGTGCAGACAACATAGAGAAGTACAAGATGGCGAAGAAGGCTGCAAAGCGAGCTGTTGGTGAAGCAAGGGGTCGGGCGTATGAGGACCTCTACCAATGGTTAGGCACGAAGGAAGGCGAAAGGGACATCTATAAGATGGCCAAGATCCGAGAGAGGAAGACGAGGGATATTGGCCAAGTAAAATGCATCAAGGATGGAGCAGGCCAACTCTTGGTGAAGGACGAGGAGATTAACCATAGATGGCGGGAGTACTTCGACAAGTTGTTCAATGGGGAGATTGAGAGTTCTACCATTGAACTGGACGACTCCTTTGATGAGACCAGCATGCGTTTTGTGCGGCGAATCCAGGAGTCTGAGGTCAAGGAGGCTTTAAAAAGGATGAAAGGAGGCAAGGCGATGGGCCCTGATTGTATCCCCATTGAGGTGTGGAAAGGTCTCGGGGACATAGCGATAGTATGGCTAACCAAGCTTTTCAAGCTCATTTTTCGGGCAAACAAGATGCCAGAAGAATGGAGACAGAGTATATTAGTACCAATCTTCAAGAACAAGGGGGATGTTCAGAGTTGTACTAATTACCGTGGAATTAAGCTGATGAGCCATACAATGAAGCTATGGGAGAGAGTCATTGAGCACCGCTTAAGAAGAATGACAAGCGTGACCAAAAATCAGTTTGGTTTCATGCCTGGGAGGTCGACCATGGAAGCCATTTTCTTGGTACGACAACTTATGGAGAGATATAGGGAGCAAAAGAAGGACTTACATATGGTGTTCATTGACTTGGAGAAGGCCTATGATAAGATACCACGGAATGTCATGTGGTGGGCCTTGGAGAAACACAAAGTCCCAGCAAAGTACATTACCCTCATCAAGGACATGTACGATAATGTTGTGACAAGTGTTCGAACAAGTGATGTCGACACTGATGACTTCCCGATTAAGATAGGACTGCATCAGGGGTCAGCTTTGAGCCCTTGTCTTTTTGCATTGGTGATGGATGAGGTCACCAGGGATATACAAGGAGATATCCCATGGTGTATGCTCTTTGCGGATGATGTGGTGCTAGTTGACGATAGTTGGACGGGGGTAAATAGGAAGTTAGAGTTATGGAGACAAACTTTGGAATCGAAAGGGTTTAGGCTTAGTAGAACTAAAACCGAGTACATGATGTGCGGTTTCAGTACTACTAGGTGTGAGGAAGAGGAGGTTAGCATGGCCAGGTGGTACCCCAGAAGGACACCTTTCGGTATTTGGGGTCAATGCTGCAGGAGGATGGGGGTATTGATGAAGATGTGAACCATCGAATCAAAGCCGGATGGATGAAGTGGTGCCAAGCTTCTGGCATTCTCTGTGACAAGAGAGTGCCACAAAAGCTAAAAGGCAAATTCTATAGGACGGCGGTTCGACCCGCAATGTTGTATGGCGCTGAGTGTTGGCCGACTAAAAGGCGACATGTTCAACAGTTAGGTGTGGCGGAGATGCGTATGTTGAGATGGATGTGTGGCCACACGAGGAACGATCGAGCCCGGAATGATGATATACGGGATAGAGTTGGGGTAGCACCGATTGAAGAGAAGCTTGTCCAACATCGTCTGAGATGGTTTGGGCATATTCAGCGCAGGCCTCCAGAAGCTCCAGTGCATAGCGGACGGCTAAAGCGTGCGGAGAATGTCAAGAGAGGGCGGGGTAGACCGAATTTGACATGGGAGGAGTCCGTTAAGAGAGACCTGAAGGATTGGAGTATCACCAAAGAGCTAGCTATGGACAGGGGTGCGTGGAAGCTTGCTATCCATGTGCCAGAGCCATGAGTTGGTTGCGAGATCTTATGGGTTTCACCTCTAGCCTACCCCAACTTGTTTGGGACTAAAGGCTTTGTTGTTGTTGTTGTCAAAAATAATCTCCGTGAAGTTTCAGGTCATTCCGAGAACTGTTGTTTCTGCACAAAGATAACACCATGGCAATTCTGCTGAAAACAACGTCAGTCCGGGTTAGTTCCATTCAAATCATGCAAGTTAGAGTCCAAAACAAGGGCAAAAGTGTTTGGAAAAGTAGATATGACGGAGACGTATCAACTCCCCCAAGCTTAAACCTTTGCTTGTCCTCAAGCAATTCAGTTGATAAACTGAAAGTGATAAAGAAAAACTTTTACAAACTCTGTTTGCTCTTGTTGTTGTAAATATGTAAAGCCAGCATTCAAGTTTTCAGCAAAGATTATGAACTAACCATATTCACAATAACATTTAGGTCTCATGTTTACTCATATCAATAGCATTATGAACTAGCGAGCAATAATACTAAATCTCGGATGACAACACTTTCTCAAAACAATCATGATATGATATAACAAGATGGTATCTCGCTAGCCCTTTCTGAGACCGCAGAACATAATTGCAGAGCACCTTTAAAGATCAAGGACTGTCTAAACATTGTAATTCATGGTAAAAGAGATCCAGTCATAGTCATACCCAATATAAATTAGTAGTAATGGATGCAAATGACAGCGGTGCTCTCCAGTTGGTGCTTTTTAATAAGGGGGTGATGACTCAACATAAAAGTAAATAGATAGGCCCTTCGCAGAGGGAAGCAGGGATTTGTAGAGGTGCCAGAGCTCGATTTGAAATAGAGATAAATAATATTTTGAGCGGCATACTTTCATTTTCAACATAACAACCGAGATATGGCGATATCTTCCATGCTACACACATTATAGGCGGTTCCCAAACAGAATGGTAAAGTTTATACTCCCCCTCCACCAACAAGCATCAATCCATGGCTTGCTCGAAACAACGAGTGCCTCCAACTAATAAGAGTCCCGGGGGAGTTTTGTTTGCAATTATTTTGATTTGATTTGCATAAAGCATGGGACTGGGCATCCCGGTGACCAGCCATTTTCTCGCGAGTGAAGAGCGCAGTCCACTCCTCTTGAGAATAACCCGCCTAGCATGGAAGATACAGACAGCCCTAGTTGATACATGAGCTATTCAAGCATGCAAAACAGAATTTCATTTGAAGGTTTAGAGTTTGGCACATACAAGTTTACTTGGAATGGCAGGTAGATGCCGCATATAAGAAGGTATAGTGGACTCATATGGAATAACTTTGGGGTTTAAGGGATTGGATGCACAAGCAGTATTCCCGGTTAGTACAAGTGAAGGCTAGCAAAAGACTGGGAAGCGGCCAACTAGAGAGCGACAACAGTCATGAACATGCATTAAAATTAATAAACATTGAGTGCAAGCATGAGTAGGATATAATCCACCATGAACATAAATATCATGAAGGCTATGTTGATTTTGTTTCAACTACATGCGTGAACATGTGCCAAGTCAAGTCACTCGAATCATTCAAAGGAGGATACCACCCTATCATACCACATCACAACCATTTTAATAGCATGTTGGCACGCAAGATAAACCATTATAAACTCCTAGCTAATTAAGCATGGCATAAGCAACTATAATCTCTAATTGTCATTGCAAACATGTTTATTCATAATAGGCTGAATAAGGAACGATGAACTAATCATATTTACAAAAACAAGAGAGGTCGAGTTCATACCAGCTTCTCTCATCTCAATCATTTCATCATATATCGTCATAATTGCCTTTCACTTGCACGACCGAACGATGTGAATAATAATAATTGTGCACGTGCATTGGACTAAGCTGGAATCTGCAGGCATTCAATTCAAGGGAGAAGACAAGGTAATATGGGCTCTTGATTAGATCAACAATAATGCATATAAGAGACACTTCAACAATTTCATTATGGTCTTCTCCTATCGACCCCCAAAGAAAAGAAAAGAAATAGAACTATTTACACGGGAAAGCTCCCAACAAACAAAAGAAGAACAGGAAATATTTTTGGGTTTTCTTTTAATTACTACTACTACAGCATGAAAAGCAAACTAGCTAAAAGCTACAACTAATTTTTTTGGTTTTTCTTAAAGTTTTTCAAACACACAAGAAGAAAGCAAGAAAAAGAAAATAAACTAGCATGGATATTACAGTGAAAAAGTATGAACACCGACATCTAGCAATGAGTGTGTGAACATAAATGTAATGTCGGTGAGAAATACGTAGTCCCCCAAGCTTAAGCTTTTGGCCTAAGTTGGTCTATTGCCACGGCTGGCCTGGCAGATATCCGAAGTTGTAACTGGGGCCGTACTAAGATGAAGCCTCGGGTTGCCACTGGTTGGCAACCTCCTCCGGATCCCACTGGTAAACAGACTGGCATGGGGGAACAAATTGTGGTTCCGGATCTGGCTCTGTAGCTGATGTGGGGTTCCGGTAGGCGTGAATGGCCTCCAACGGAACAAGGTACTCGCCTGCAGATAAATCAAACAAGGAAGGAGTAGGCAAGGTAATAGTCTCAGGGTGATTTTTATCAAATAACAGTCTATAGTTAAGCTCCTTTTTCCTGTTCTTAACAATGAAATCATGTGCAACCATACTCTTGTAATCTAGAAAAACAGTAGGCAACAACTTTTCTTCTTTCTCATAATGCCTAATAGGTATGTTAAAGTATGCAGCGAGGCGTGAGGCGAAGATGCCTCCCAAGATGGGGCCCTTAGTACGGTTAAGATTTAACCGCTTTGCAACAATAGCGCCCATACTGAATGAGTCATCATGAAACAAGGCATGGCACAAAATAACAATATCAGGGGCACTTAGGTTGCCACAGTTTCCGCGACCAATTAAGCATCTACTAGCAAATAATGCAAAGTAACGTAAAACAGGAAAATGTATGCTAGTGATTCTTGCATCGGAAACTTTCCTAGTTTCCCCTACAGCAATTGTATCATAAACCCCTCCACATCGTCACGATGTGGTTCCTCTACGCTGCCCGGAAAAGGCAACTTGCAAACCTCACAAAATTCAGAGAGGGGCATCTCCTTATACTCATCATATAAATAGAAATCCACCGAAGGTGGAGACCTCCTAGAATGGAAATGAAAATTTTGCACAAAGATATTAGTGAGTAAGAGATACTGTTCGCATTGGTCGCGGAGGAAGTCGGTGAGGCCTGCATTCTCAGCCAATTCATAAAAATCATAATAAATCCCGGCTGCCCTCAAGAAATCATCACAAGGCCATTCACATAGCCGAACTTCCGCGGTGCGAGGGAGATTATACTTGGGCCTCTCTTCTTCTTCACTTTGCTTATCCTTCGAGCTTCGGCTCGAAGAACCCCTCAAAAATCTCTTCATTATTTTCTGAAAATTTCTGAAATTTTTAGTAACTTCATATAAAAGTGAACCAAACTCAACAAAATTGATAGCAACTACTCCCACAAGTGCCTAGAGACTATATCATGCATCAAACCTACTTGGGACCATATAAATTTAACATGCAAGCTCAAGAACATGGTCACCTGGGCAGCAAAAATTTGCAATGAATAAAGCACTAGAACAAAAACTAATTGGACCATTGGAGGAGTCACATACCTAGGAACAATCCCCCAAAGCAGTTTTGTGAGAGGTGCTTTGAGCAAGGAGATCGAAAATCGCAGCAAAATGAGCTAGAACTCGTGCTTGAGCTGGTTGGTGATTTTTTTGGGAGGAAGAAGGAGTGTGTGGGTGCAGGAACAAGTGGAGGGGAGCCACCATGGGCCCATGAGGCAGGGGGCGTGCCCAGGGGGGTTATGTTGTTGCCAGCGCTTTCCCGGGCCGAGCCGGAATTCTTTATTAGAACGTCGGCAGGCAAAGCCCGAAGGAAGGCTGCTATCCCCTCGGCCTTCTTCCTTTTCGACGAAAAACAAATCGACATCTCAATCTCCGAAAGCGTTTTCCTTACCCAGCTAATATCCCCCCCTTCATCGAGATATTGCATTATTCGAGGAACCCTAGATGCTGTCGCAGTAAAGAATCGTCAACAAGGGCGTTCTAGTGCGGGCGCGCCCTGGACCCTCGTGGCCAGGTGCTTGCCCCCCCTGTTGTGTTCTCAGTGCCAGATATTCTCAAATATTCCAGAAAAATTCATATTTCATTTTCGGGGCATTTGGAGAACTTTTATTTTCAGGGTATTTTTTTATTGCACGGATAATTCAGAAAACTGACAGAAAATACTATTTGTACTTTATTCAATCTAAATAACAGAAAGTAAAAGGAGGGTACAGAAGGTTGTGCTTTCTAACTTCATCCATCTCATGCTCATCAAAAGGAATCCACTAACAAGGTTGATCAGGTCTTGTTAACAAACTCAATCCGAATTGCATGGAACCGGAGAAATTTCGAATAACACTATGTTACCTCAATGGGGATATGGACGTCCCAATAATAAGAATATCATATTTCTTCTTGATAGTAGGAAGAGGAAATTCAAAACCTCCAAAAATAATCGATGGAGTTTTTCCAATAGAATTGATACTGTGGACTTGAGGTTGTTTCCTCGGAAAGTGTACCGTATGCTCATTACCATTAACATGAAAAGTGACATTGCCTTTGTTGCAACCAATAACAACCCCTGCAGTGTTCAAAAAGGGTCTTCCAAGAATAATAGACATGCTATCGTCCTCGGGAGTATCAAGAATAACAAAGTCCGTTAAAATAGTAACGTTTGCAACCACAACAGGCACATCCTCACAAATATCGACAGGTATAGCAGTTGATTTATCAGCCATTTGCAAAGATATTTCAGTAGGTGTCAACTTATTCAAGTCAAGTCTATGATATAAAGAGAGAGGCATAACACTAACACCAGCTCCAAGATCACATAAAGCAGTTCTAACATAATTTCTTTTAATGGAGCATGGTATAGTGGGTACTCCTGGATCTCCTAACTTCTTTGGTATTCCACCCTTAAAAGTATAATTACCAAGCATGGTGGAAATTTCAGCTTCCGGTATCTTTCTTTTATTTGTAACAATATCCTTCATATACTTGGCATAAGGATTCATTTTGAGCATATCAGTCAAACACATACATAAAAAAGATAGGTCTAATCATTTTAGCAGAGCGCTCAAAATCCTCATCATCCTTTTTCTTGGATGGTTTGGGAGAAAAGGCATGGGTTTCTGAACCCATGGTTCTCTTTCTTTACCGTGCTTCCTAGCAACAAAGTCTCTCTTATCATAACGTTGATTCTTTGATTGTGGGTTATCAAGATCAACAACAGGTTCAATTTCTGCATCATTTTTATTGCTAGGTTGAGCATCAACATGAACATCATCATTAACATTGTCACTAGGTTCATGTTCATTACCAGATTGTGTTTCAGCATTAGAAATAGAAATATCATTGGGATTCTCAGGTGTGTCCACAACAGGTTCACTAGAAGCATGCAAAGTCCTATCATTTTTCTTTTTCTTCTTTTTAGAAGGACTAGGTGCATCTAAATTATTTCTCTGAGAATCCTGCTCAATTCTCTTAGGGTGGCCCTCAGGATACAAAGGTTCCTGAGTCACTTTACCCCCTCTAGTTGCAACTCTAACAGCAAAGTCATTGTTCTTACTATTCAATTCATTGAGCAAATCATTCTGAGCCTTAAGTACTTGTTCTACTTGAGTGGTAACCATAGAAGCATGTTTACTAATGAGTTTAAGTTCACCTTTAACTCTAGACATATAATCACTCAAGTGTTCAATCAAATGAGCATTGTGTTTTAATTCTCTACCAAAATAAGCATTGAAATCTTCTTGCTTAACCATAAAGTTATCAAACTCATCTAAACATTGGCTAGCAAACTTAGTAGGAGGAACTTCAGCTTTATCGTATCTATAGAGAGAATTTACCTTTACTACCTGTGTCGGGATATCAGGGCAATGTATTTCTTCAACAAGTGGTAAATTAAGACCATGTATTTCTTCAACAGGAGGTAAATTCTTAACATCTTCAGCTTTAATACCCTTTTCTTTCATAGATTTCTTTGCCTCTTGTATATCTTCAGGACTGAGAAATAGAACACCCCTTTTCTTTGGAGTTGGCTTAGGAGTTGGTTCAGGAAGTGTCCAATTATTTTCATTTGTCAACATATTATTCAATAGAATCTCAGCTTGATCAACTGTTCTTTCCCTGAAAACGCAACCAGCACAACTATCCAGGTGGTCTTTGGAAGCATCGGTTAGTCCATTATAGAAGATATCAAGTATTTCATTTTTTTAGAGGATGATTAGGCAAAGCATTAAGTAATTGGAGAAGCCTCCCCCAAGCTTGTGGGAGACTCTCTTCTTCAATTTGCACAAAATTATATGTATCCCTTAAAGCAGCTTGTTTCTTATGAGTAGGGAAATATTTAGCAGAGAAGTAATAAATCATATCCTGGGGACTACGCACACAACCAGGATCAAGAGAATTAAACCATATCTTAGCATCACCCTTTAATGAGAACGGAAATATTTTAAGAATATAATAGTAGCGAGTTTTCTCATCATTAGTGAACAGGGTGGCTATATCATTTAATTTAGTAAGATGTGCCACAACAGTTTCAGATTCATAGCCATAGAAAGGATCAGATTCAACCAAAGTAATTATATCAGGGTCGTTCATAATCCTTATCAGTAACAAAGATAGGTGAAGTAGCATAAGCAGGATCATATTTCATTCTAGCATCCAGAGTTTTTTCTTTTAGCTTAACTAATAATTTCTTAAGATCACTCCTATCATTGCAAGCAAGAAAGTCTCTAGCAGTTTCTTCATCCATAACATAACCCTCAGGCACAACAGGAAATTCATATTTAGGGGGAGAATCTCCATCATCACTTTCATCAATATTATCAGTTTCAATAATTTCATTCTCTCTAGCCCTAGCAAGTTGTTCATCAAGAAATTCACCAGGTGGCACAGTAGTATCAAGCATAGAAGTAGTTTCATCATAAGTATCATGCATAGCAGAAGTGGCATCATTAATAACATGCGACATATCAGAATTAATAGCAGAAGCAGGTTTAGGTGTCGCAAGCTTACTCAAAACAGAAGGTGAATCAAGTGCAGAGCTAGATGGCAGTTCCTTACCTCCCCTCGTAGTTGAGGGATAAATTTTAGTTTTCTCGTCTTTCAAGTTCCTCATAGTGATCAGCAGATATAAATCCCAAGTGACTCAAAGAATAGAGCTATGCTCCCCGGCAACGGCGCCAGAAAATAGTCTTGATAACCCACAAGTATAGGGGATCGCAACAGTTTTCGAGGGTAGAGTATTCAACCCAAATTTATTGATTCGACACAAGGGGAGCCAAAGAATATTCTCAAGTATTAGCAGTTGAGTTGTCAATTCAACCACACCTGGATAACTTAATATCTGCAGCAAAGTATTTAGTAGCAAAGTAGTATTTTTGGGTTTTGTAGTAATTGTAACAGTAGCAACGAAAAAGTAAATAAGCGAAGAACAATATGTGAAAAGCTCGTAGGCATTGGATCAGTGATGGAGAATTATGTCGGATGCGGTTCATCATGTAACAGTCATAACATAGGGTGACACAGAACTAGCTCCAATTCATCAATGTAATGTAGGCATGTATTTTGATATTCATACGTGCTTATGGAAAAGAACTTGCATGACATCTTTTGTCCTACCCTCCTGTGGCAGCGGGGTCCTAACGAAAACTAGGGGATATTAAGGCCTCCTTTTAATAGAGTACTGGACCGAAGCATTAACACATAGTGAATACATGAACTCCTCAAACTACGGTCATCACCAGGAGTGGTCCCGATTATTGTCACTTCGGGGTTGCCGGATCATAACACATAGTAGGTGACTATAGACTTGCAAGATAGGATCAAGAACTCACACATATTCATGAAAACATAATAGGTTCAGATCTGAAATCATGGCACTCGGGCCCTAGTGACAAGCATTAAGCATATCAAAGTCATAGCAACATCAATATCAGAACATAGTGGATACTAGGGATCAAACCCTAACAAATCTAACTCAATTACATGATAAATCTCATCCAACCCATCACCGTCCAGCAAGCCTACGATGGAATTACTCATGCACGGCGGTGAGCATCATGAAATTGGTGATGGAGGATGGTTGATGATGACGATGGCGACGGATTCCCCTCTTCGGAGCCCCGAACGGACTCCAGATCAGCCCTCTCAAGAGAGTTTAGGGCTTGGCGGTGGCTCTGTATCGTAAAACGCGATGAATCTTTCTCTCTGATTTTTTTCTCCTCGAACGTGAATATATAGAGTTGGAGTTGAGGTCGGTGGAGCTCCAGGGGGGCCACGAGGCAGGGGGCGCGCCCTGGGGGGCAGGCGCGCCTCCCACCCTCGTGGACAGGGTGTGGGCCCCCTGGCCTTGATTCTTTCGCCAATATTTTTTATTATTTCCAAAAATAATCTCCGTGAAGTTTCAGGTCATTCCGAGAACTTTTGTTTCTGCACAAAGATAACACCATGGCAATTCTGCTGAAAACAGCGTCAGTCCGGGTTAGTTCCATTCAAATCATGCAAGTTAGAGTCCAAAACAAGGGCAAAAGTGTTTGGAAAAGTAGATACGACGGAGACGTGTCAGTTTGCATTGTGTTTAATTACCAGAATGATGCGTGTTATCAAACCATCTTAGGGCTAGTGCACTGTCTTGTGTGGGCGGTACTTGCTACTTTTGTTTGATAGTGAATCATGCGAACCCTCTCCGAGTTATGGAAACAGATGTATCCTCACCAGCTTTTGATGTAATATATGGCATGCTTAGATGTAAGTTTGAACTATTTATCATATCAACAGGGCTTGTTTGATGATTCTTGGTGTTAGTAGGCTAGCTACTGTGCGAGATATAGTACTTGCAAAACACTCTCTTAAGAGAAACGTTGGGGCTGATGAGCTCGTGGTACGCTTATACTGATCCTTCGTTGATTGGCCAATATCCCAAGCTCCTAAAATTGTAGGCTTAGCGATCGATCAGACAATAGTCGACACGGATACATTCAGGCCTCATTTGGTTCATAGGGTAGGAAAATCATAGCAAAAGTACAGAGACGTACAACACAAAATCATAGCAGTACAGAGACGTACTCCCTCCTTTCCAAAATAGATGACTCAACTTTGTACTACTAACTTTCAAACGGAGGGAGTACAAATCCTAGGTGGGCTAGTTTGGCCTAGTGGGTTTCAGTGATATGACATGGTATGGTGCCGTCCAGTCTTCGCGTGTGGTAGCAGTATTGCGGGTACAACAAGTTTTCTTGAAGAAGCGGAATTCAACGAAGTCATGATGGTTCCTTCGTCCGACCAACTTATAGTGGGAAAGGTTGGGCCCGCGCTATGACCGGGGTGGACCAGGATAATTTTGTGCATGGCAGGTGGACCAGGATGGTCGACGTCCCACATGTCGGTGAATGAATGAAAGTATTCTTTCCAATATAGAGGACGTGCAACGAGTATTCATTGTTTATTTTTATGAAAGCTATTGTCTCCACTGTTATGACGAAGGAGTGTGAAACACGGCAGCCCAGTGAACTTGGCATGTGCACCACTCCCTCCTTCCTCATGTTATACTACCATAGTGTTGACTATAAGGTTGGCTATAAGGTTACAAGTTTTTCTCACTTTCTCTCTATCTATTTCCTCTCAAATGTTTTTTACCTTTCTTTATTTTAGACAGAATTGTTTTTTATGCCTCTTTTTTTAGAATTAGTATTTTTATACCCAGGAGCACGTGTAGAGACGGGCTCTTGCAGAGCCCACTCCTTGACTTTGTCAATGCCTCTCTCTCCTCCACATAAGCGGGCTTATAGCCCAGTATTTTACTAGTGCTACTTGCTATGAATGCGGGCAGCTGGTGTCTGAGGGGGGAGTGCGCGCGGGAGGTGGGGGGTTTTCTGGTGGGCCAGGGCGGTCAGAAGCGGGCTTGGAAGCGGTCCGGACTCCCGCATGGCCCGCCTCACATTATCTCTATCTCTACTCTGATAAAAAACCGAGTTGGTGATGATGGTGTGCCTTCCATCTTGTAATATAGACCGTCCGATCTATATCTGACGGATAGAAAGCAAACTATGACAATTTTACAAAAGATACCCGCACCTCTCTCCACATTTACAGACAAGGCCTTGCCCCATTCATCCTTATCTCCCACAACCTCATTGCTGAGCAATTTAAAAAAGGAAGTCTCTGGAACAATCTAGCATGGTGGCCGCTGCCGCCTGCCGGTGCCGTCCATCCCCATGCCTCCGCCCAGTATGACCACCAGTCACCACCACGCTCCACTCCTCCTCACCTTATCTCTCATCTTTCGTTTTTTCGATGAAATTCTCGAGATACCGGTTTTCCAATAAAATTCTCGAGATATCATTAGTTTTTACACATGGGATTACTCCTGCATGGGTCAATCACAACATGTGTTTTGTAAAAAAATGCATCTTGATGTTCCGTGCAATGCACGAGCATCTTGCTAGTCACCATATATTTCTTGGAGTCCGTACGCGGTGGGCGGGTGATCTCTTCTCCCTCCCCCGTCTCTCTCTTCTCAGCCGACGCCCGCCGAACGATTAGATTTCGGCTATCGACGGTTTATTCAATTGCAGTCCCACATGTCAATGAAAATGCAAGACAACGCGTGTCCCCTCTGGTGAGCAGCGTGCGAGCCGGACTGTCAGGGGTGCGACACGAACGTGACGCGTACGAGTCGTAAGTGTGCCGCCTTTTCCTTTTGAACTTGCAAAGCGTAAAATTGTTGTGCGATTGATCGATAGAAATCCAGAACAAAATGATGAGGGCGGTGCTTTCCCGTGTGTTAGGCGGGCTAGTTTGAGTGATATGACGTGCTACAGTGCCGTCCACTTGCTCCATATTTATGTAAGCAAGAGTCTACACTCTTACGTGGGAGGAGTGCGAAACACAGCAGATCTGATTTTGATCGAGGGATAACTGTTCCCTGCGAAATAATGGAGCAATGTTAGTGATTATAGCATGATAGTTAGGGCATCTCCAGCGCTGGCCCACAAATTTACACCAGCATCTGTCCAAGGACACTAATGGATGCCGTCCAATGCTGCCCGCATACCTTTCGACAACTATATGAACTAACCGGACGAAATTCATGCAAACAAAGCAAATTTCAAATTAAATGGATGAAATTCATTACATTTCGAGAACTTTTCCTATAAACTGGACAAAATTCATTGCATATTTCGCACAAACCATACTAAAACCTACTGTAAACCTAATCTAAACGATCATCGGCGCCCGACCACCATGTCCGGCCATGAACCCGAGAAAGCCGGCCATTGCCTTTGCCTCCTCCTCATCCGCCTCGATAACCTCCTCCTCTGGAGCACAAGGTTCTGAAGATTTCTGCCTCCACGTCGCCGTCAAGCGGCTAATCGGCCGCCGATGTTTATCCCACCAAGCTTGGCGTCGACTGAGTGGAGGAGCGGTGGCCTTCTTGGGACCAGAGCAGCGGTGACCTACCGTGTACTACTCTTCCTCGCTACTGGCTGCGCCCGCGCACGCGCACCGGCTTCATGGTCGTGGCGGCGGAGGGCGGCTAGGGAGAGCCAGCGATCTCCTTCATCTGCTCCTGCGACAGTATGTCCAAGAGAGCTTTGGAGCGCGCCCGGAGCGGAGCCGCCGATGTCCTTCGTCTGCTCCTGCGACAATACATCCAAGAGAGCTTTGGAGCGCCAGGAGGCCATGGTTGGAGTGGTTCCGACAGAAGGAAGGGACCAGAGGAGAATGAGTGTGGGTATTTGGCTATGGCTGGGAGCTAGGGCTCAAGTTAATATAGCGGGCGAATGGCAATGAGCCGCGACAGACGGATGGACGGCTGGCGCCGGAGTAGGTTCGTCGATAGTCGTCTGTCATTAATGTGGGCGGTGGATGGAAGGATGGCTGTTGTGTCGTTAACGTGGAGCATTCGCTTGCACCGGGATACCGCGCGGGTGGCGCTCTCTCGGCCGTCACGCTACTGCAATGCCGGCGCAAGTGAGAGGTCGCGTTGGGCGTGAATGCGAACGCTGCTTCAGTGACTTAACTGCAGGTGTGTTGGGTCACTGACATGTGGGCCCAACGGGCATCTAGTCCGCATGTCAGTGACACACCAACTGCACCTGCAGTTAAGTCCGGTGAATGTGGCATTGACGTTCTGGAAAGACGGTGACCGTTTCAGGCGGGAAGTGTGCGCTAGCGGTGGAAGGGATTTCGGTAGGCCAGGGCGGTCAGACGCTGGTGTGGTGGTAAAATGTGAACTCATGGATGACGAGCCTTTGAAGCGTATGCGGCACGTATTGACAACCAGGCGTCCATGCAACCGCTCTTGTCGCCAGCTAGCCTTCGACGACCACCATTAGACACCACACAACCATGCATAACTTACGAATAATGGACGAATCGATCAGACACACACTCGTGTGCAGTGACACTATGATCGTTTGCTCACGATAGTACATACTCCGTACCATAGTACCCTCCCTAGCTAGGTTGTTTTATAGATTGTCGTTGTGATGGACAATATACATGAGCAAGGCGCCGAGTCACGAGTATGACCGTTGGTGTTGAGCCAGGTGAATACATGCTCGGTGTTCGCGGAGGCCTCCAGCAAACGTCTAAACAGTAACGTCAGGCACCGCCTGGGCGTGCAGGTGACGGGCTCGCCGTTTGCGTTGTGCCATGAGCAGGACTTTGATTGAGAGGGCGACGTGCATGCATTAGCATGGTTTGACAGCGTGAGCGTGAGTGTCTGCATGCGTACATGCTGCTTGCCTCTATGGACGATGTGCGCTAATGTGTGCATCACGTATAATATAAAAAAAATCGGTTTGTGCATTTAACGCAAAGTATTTCATTTTCATTTGGCTGACGAGTGTGCGTTGCAGCGACGAGTCCGTGGTTTGATTCCTCACATACGCATAATTTTGGTTTTTATTTCTTTCTCCACTGACAGGTACGCCCGCATAGATAGATAGATAAAGAACACAAGCTGATGAGGGGCATGCGGACTGTTTGACTGGTCACCAGACAAATACAGAGCTATACGCTGAGCCAGTGACCGTATAATCACCATATCTCGTATACAATGATCAAAGTGAGCTATCAAGACAAGTTCGATGACCGCCAATGCATTTTACTCGGTAATAAATGACCAGGATTGAAGGGGAATCCAAATTTCCTTCGTCTTCTATCCTCGAGCTCTTGACAAACCAATGCACTACACGGTTGTCCGGCCACTCCACCCCAGAGCTGTCACCAAGCGTCATTCATGCCACCGTGCCGCACACTAACCAGTAAGGAAGCGACGGCATCCCGCCGCACCAAGTTCCTCGCCGCCCACGACCGCACACAAAATGGTAGGGAACCGATGGCATCCCACCGTGTCGAGTTCATCGCCGCTTGCGACCTCACACCTACGTGGGCGGAATTTGAAGCTGCCAAGGCCGAATGGGCGGTAGAGCAAGAGGCGGCCAAAGCCGCACAGAGGGAGCAGAAAAGTCAGAAAGCACTCAAGAAAAGAGAGGCCCGCCGCCGCAAGAAAGAAGAGGACGCATGCGCTGCTGCGGAGAGGTCGGCAGAGATCCAAGCACGGTGGGGTGTCGCCGACAAAGCCGGGAAGGAGAACGATGGCCTCTGGCCAACATGTGAGAAGTAGTAGTACTAGTAGTTAGTGTGTGCGTGTGTCTGTGTCGCCCGTACGTTTGTTTAATTAATTATGAGCATGTACCAGTACTAGTTACTACTGTAGTTTTTAGAGCAAATTACCAGTACATTAGCCTAGACTCAATGGAAAAGTTCCTATCCTGTGCATCAAATGGAATCTCTTTCTCTATAGGAATTGACATGCATGTCATCTCACTTCCTATGATTTTCATATTCCTATAAAAATTCCTATCCTATGAACGAAAGGAGGCCTCTGCTGGAGTAACTACTGTAGCTAGCAGTACTGCTAGTACAGTAGTTTTCTTCAAGAAGCAGAATTCAATGAAGTCATGATGGTTCCTTCGTATGAGCAACTTCATAGTGGGAAAGGTTGGGCATGTGATTTGACGGCTGTCATTATTACCGCGGCGCGACGACAGGGGTGACTCTCCCTTGGTGTTCTGCGTGCATGGCAAGTGGACCAGGATGGTCGACGTCCCACATGTCGGTTGCTACCTCTTGAGCACTGCGTTGGTTTTCCCTTGAAGAGGAAAGGGTGATGCAGCAAAGTAGCGTAAGTATTTCCCTCAGTTTTTGAGAACCAAGGTATCAATCCAGTAGGAGGCCACGCACAAGTCCCTCGCACCTACACAAACAAATAAATCCTCGCAACCAACACAATAAAGGGGTTGTCAATCCCTTCACGGTCACTTGCGAGAGTGAGATCTGATAGATATGATAAGATAATATTTTTTGGTATTTTTATGATAAAGATGCAAAGTAAAGAAAGCAAAATAAAAACGGCGCTAAAAATAACTTGTTGACGGGAGATTAATATGATGGAAAATAGACCCGGGGGGCCATAGGTTTCACTAGTGGCTTCTCTCAAGATAGCATAAGTGTTTACGGTGGGTGAAAAAATTACTGTCGAGCAATTGATAGAAAAGTGCATAACTATGAGAATATATAGGCATGATCATGTATATAGGCATCACGTCCGCAACAAGTAGACCGACTCCTGCCTGCATCTACTACTATTACTCCACACATCGACCGCTATCCAGCATGCATCTAGAGTATTAAGTTCATGGAAACAGAGTAACGCCTTAAGCAAGATGACATGATGTAGAGGGATAAATTCATGCAATATGATAAAAAACCCATCTTGTTATCCTCGATGGCAACAATACAATATGTGCCTTGCTGCCCCTACTGTCACTGGGAAAGGACACCGCAAGATTGAACCCAAAGCTAAGCACTTCTCCCATTGCAAGAAAGATCAATCTAGTAGGCCAAACCAAACTGATAATTTGAAGAGACTTGCAAAGATAACCAATCATACATAAAAGAATTCAGAGAAGATTCAAATATTGTTCATAGATAAACTTGATCATAAACCCACAATTCATCGATCTCAACAAACACACCGCAAAAGAAGATTACATCGAATAGATCTCCACAAGAGAGGGGGAGAACATTGTATTGAGATCCAAAAAGAGAGAAGAAGCCATCTAGCTAATAACTATGGACCCGAAGGTCTGAGGTAAACTACTCACACATCATCGGAGAGGCTATGGTGTTGATGTAGAAGCCCTCCGTGGTCGATGCCCCCTCCGACGGAGCTCCGAAAAAGGCCCCAAGATGGGATCTCATGGGTACAGAAGGTTGCGGCGGTGGAATTAGGTTTTTGTCTCCGTGTCTGGTAGTTTGGGGGTACGTAGGTATATATAGGAGGAAGAAGTACGTCGGTGGAGCAACATGGGGCCCACGAGGGTGGAGGGCGCGCCTAGGGGGGTAGGCGCGCCCCCCTACCTCGTGCCCTCCTGGTTGATGTCTTGACGTAGGGTCCAAGTCCTCTGGATCACGTTCGTTCCGAAAATCACGTTCCCGAAGGTTTCATTCCGTTTGGACTCCGTTTGATATTCTTTTTCTACGAAACTCTGAAATAGGCAAAAAACAGCAATTCTGGGTTGGGCCTTCGGTTAATAGGTTAGTCCCAAAAATAATATAAAAGTGTATAATAAAGCCCAATAATGTCCAAAACAGAATATAATATAGCATGGAACAATAAAAAATTATAGATACGTTGGAGACGTATCATCGGCGAACAGAGGTATTCTTTCCGATATCGAGGAGCAAGGAAACCGCGTGGTATAGTATCACTGCTGATTTGTATTTATTTTTTATTTTTGATGAATGCTAGCGTTTCAACTCTTACAACGAAGGAGTGCTAAACACGGCATGTGCTGGATGTCCCACACGTCAGTGAAAGGAGTGGGACATGAACAGCATGGTAGAGCGTCTCCACTTCTTCCACTTCTGGGTCGGAGACCACACGTAGTAGTACTAGTAGTATGAACGATACAAAGTGCGACCCGGAGAGAAAGACCCGTCTAGTTGGAAGGTCTCGGGGCATACACGTAAACAAATATAAAACCTAATATGTGCCTCCAATTAATATAGTAGTAGTAGAGTACTTAGGCACGTACTCCATAACATCACCTTGCATTGCACGTACAACATTTAGTGGTAGTAAGAGACAAATGCCTATATGCCACACATGTTCATACTATTTGTGCCTTTCTACTTCACTTACTGCGCCACATTACTCAGGTTCGTACGTCCACTCCTGGGTACATGTCCGTCTCATAGTTCCAGTCCCACGTGTTTTTCATGGATGGAACGATCCATAACTGTGGGAAACGGGAGTCCATATCATCACAGTTAGTGTGGCTCCCCACGATGGAGACTCATCCAAACTATGGCCAGCCTCGATGCAGAGCAGTCGCGTGCACCGGGAAGCGGCGCTCTCTCAGCCGTCGTACTGCTTCAAAGCCGGCGCCAGTGAGAGGTCGCCTCCGCTCTGGCCGGGCATTAATGCGGCACTGGCACACCGGGGTGACGCTGACCGTTTCAAGCGAGAAGCGCGCGCCGACAAGGGAGGGGGGTTGGGTCGGCCAGGGCGGTCAGACGCGGGCGTGGTGGTGGTATTGATTTTGAACCGTTTCAGGTGTAGTACTGGTAGTTTGCAAAACTACTCAATTATTGCACTCAGTTTCCTAAGAAATTGTGGTAAAAAAGGTTACTCCACAGCCTGCTTCCCTTCTCCTTCCTCTTCCACCGCCCGCGCATGTCCGCGGAAAGCGGCCGGTCAACCCTTATATAGGAGTGCTAGCACAAAAAGATGCATGCATGACCACTGAAATTTCTAGATTAAAGCGCCGCTCCGGCGGGAGTATGGCGTATGTCGTTACCTTCGGCCGGGCCATGCCTACCGGGCGACGGCGACCAGAGAAGAGGCGGCGGGAGGGGAATGAATGCAGCTACTGTTTGGGTTCGCCATCTGGCTTAAATAAATGCGCACCATCACGTGTACCCGCGGGTGCACAAATTGTAACATACGTGTCTGCTTAAGTGGGCGTCACGTAACTGGTGTGTGTGTGTGTGTGTGAGATTCTGAGAGACAGAGTGCGTGTGTGCGACTCTACTCTTCGGACATGTACTCAACCTTTTGCATCGGGATATAAGTATAATGGTATTACACTTTAGCTAGTGATTTATGTGCCCATGTTAACGTGGTTGTGTAAAAAATGTCACTTCCTACTCGTGATTTGCGTTATATAATTATTAGCAAGATGCTCGTGCATTGCACGGAACATCAAGATGTATTTTTTTACAAAACACCTGTTGTGATTGACCCTTGCAGGAGTAATCCCATGTGTAAAAACTAATGATATCTTGAGAATTTTATCGGGAAACTGGTATCTCGAGAATTTCATCAAAAAAATGAAAGATGAGAGATAAGGTGAGGAGGAGTGGAGCGTGGCGGTGACTGGTGGTCGGACTGGGCGGAGGCATGGCGATGGACGGCGCCGGCAGGCGGCAGCGGCCACCATGCTAGATTGTTTCAGAGACTTCCCTTTTTAATTGCTCAGCAATGAGGTTGTGGGAGATAAGGATGAACAGGGCAAGGCCTTGTCTGTAAATGTGGAGACAGGTGCGGGTATCTTCTGTAAATTTGTCATAGTTTGCTTTCTATCCGCCAGATATAGATCAGACGGTCTATATTACAAGATGGCAGGCACACCATCATCACCAACTCGGTTTTTATAAGAGTAGAGATGATAGGTTTGCTAACTACTAAAGTAAAGTGGAATTTTTCCATGTTATACAAGTAAATTGAGGTGATTGTTTATCATACGGGTAAGGTTTGACGAAGGGTGGTAGGAACAAATGCTCCGCCTAGAGCATGTGTGTGTGTGATGGAGTCTTAGTGTGTGAGATGGAGTCTTAGTGTGTGTGTGTGGGTGGGTGGGTGCGTGTGTGTGTGTGACGCGGGGTCCTCGGTGGCGGATGCAATTTAAGTGTGCGTGGCTTCATCATAGAGAGGTGATGTGTATGGCAGAGGCCACCAACGAGGGGGTGCGAGAGAGAAAAGGCCCGTAGAGAGGGGAGAGAAGGCGTGTGCGCGTGAGAGGAGTCGACATCGAGAGAACATGTTTGTTCGAGAGACACCGATGAAGACTACTATATATCGATTGTGCATGTAGGCGGGAATTAAACGAAGGGATGGTCTTATTGGTTTTGGGGATATAGGGGAAGAGTGAGAGAGAGGGGGGTAGCTAGAAGGAGATTGTTAAGTGTGAGTGTGTGTTTTACCCATCCAGGCGGAAGTTATGTGCACAAGAAGAGAACGATTCGATGTGGCGTTAGGGCTCAGGGTAATTAACTACGTATGGAGACATAGGAGACCTTGAACGTGCATGTGCAGGAGGTATACATGTCTACATGGGATGTGTGTGTGTGTGCGTGCGCGCATGATCGAGATAAAAGAAAGAAGACATAAGTCATAAGATCAACGACATGGGAGAGACGGATCAGTATGACAATATGCATGCATGTGAGAGTGCAGGGAAGAAGGCCTGATAATTGAGCATGTGTTTTTGTCTTTAAGAGATTGTGGCGTGGGATGGAGCATGCATCTATGGCGAGCAGAGGGAGCGAGACACAATGATTGTGCAAAAGAGATCAACCTATAGATGCATGTATGGACATATATAGTGTAGGTGATAGGAAGCAAGAGTGCGTGCGAGAAAGAAATTTTGACGGAGAAACTATAGATAGATACAGAGATAGAGATGCTAGCTAGAGGGACATCGGCTAGTTTGAGTGTTGGAGATGACCGCCGGGTGGTTCAGAGGGTGAAGTTATGTGTGTGTGAGAGAAAGATAAAAAGAGGGCACATGACTGCATGTATAGAGAAACATATATAGTGTGTGTGATAGGAAGCAAGAGTGAGGGCGAGAAAGAAGGTTGATGGAGAAATAGATAAATAGAAAGATAAAGATGCTAGCTAGCGTGTGTTAGAGATAGGAGTCGAGTGGATCAGAAGGCTGAGTTATGTGTGTGGGTGCGAGAGACATAGAGAGAGGGTGCATGTGAGTCACATACAAACAAATATCAGAGAGAAATGAGATCTCGAGAGACGGGATTTTGTGTCTGCGAGAGAGAAAGATATTTCACAATGAGAGTGATAGCTAGAGAGACATATGAGGGAACACAAGATATCTCTAGGGAGAGAGAGTGTGTGTGAGTGACATACAAGAGAATGGTGGAGAGATATGAGACCCTGGGAGACAGAGTTTGTGTTTGTGTGTGAGAAAGAGATACACTACTGCAGGATGCTGCTAACGTGACACTACGATCAGAGACCCTTTGACGAAACTGTGTGTGATGCAATAATCGCAAACGATGGTGTAAAAGAACCGTCAAAAAAGGTGCAAAACGTTTGCGATGGCGGAGCCATCAAACACGGTTCAGATTTTAGTTGCGTGTGCGATGCAGGGCATACGGTTCAGTCCAATGAAATGTTTGCGATGAGGCGGAACAAAAGAAATGGGAAGCCTGATGAAGGCGTGTGCGATATATAGCATACGGTTCACTCGGATGAACTGTTTGGGATTAGGCAACACAAAAGAAACGGTCAGCCAGATCAAGGTGTGTGTGATTGTGGGCATACGCTTCAGAAGGATTAACTGTTTGCGATTAGGCAACAGAACAGAAACGGGTCAGCCAGATCAAAGTGTCTGAGATTGATGGCATACACTTCACATGGATGAACTGTTTGCGATTAGCCACAACAAACTGAAACAATTAGATAGATCAACGTGTGTGCGCTAGACGGGCACACACATTCTAATTAAAAGAAGCATGCGCGATGGTAATAACGAGCGTGCACGGTTGTTGGAACAAGACGTGTGCTGACATTGCCTATTGCGGTGCACCCTATGGTGCAAACGCCACATACGCGGCCGAGAAGGCGTACGTGCCCATGTTACGCCTTCCGGGAATAGTGCCGCACTTATAACCGTCTGTAATTTTTTTGAGAGAACCGTTAGTAAATTTTGAGCATGCGTCTCGTCATAATTGTTTTTAGAAGAACAGGGAAGCCGTGTCCTGTCACATTCCAAATTGCAAGCCTGCTCACACCGATCAAAACCTAAACGGTTTCCCACTTAGGAGTGTATTACTACTCGGTTATAAATACTACTACTCCAAGATGACTGCACATTCCTCCTCAACTCCTCATCCACAAAAACAAACAAGTCATTCATCATCGTTCCCTTGCGTCTGCCATGGCTAGCGTGAGTTCTGGGTCGAGAGATTGCCACCAGGGAGAGGCGAGCCTGGAAGCCGAAGCACGAGAGATGTCCCACCTCGCCGCGAAAGCAGCCAACATGTCCCGCAGCGCGGCCGTAGCAGCAGAGAGGTCCCGCCGCGCCGCCGAAGCATCACGGAGGTCCCACCACGCCGTCGATGCAGCAGACTGGTCCGGCTGCACCGCGGAAGCAGAAGAGATGTCCTACCGCGCCGCGAATGCAGCAGAGATGTCCTCCCGCGCCGCGGCAGCCTGGGAAAATGTCTCGCGGGCAGGCGAGGACTCTTAGACGCGCATGTGTGCCCTCGTCCTTAGGCAGATGGATCAGATCTCCAGGTGGGCGAGGTTGCAGGATGACCTGAAAGCCTCGTTTGAACAGTCTACCGGCGTCATACGACAACTAAATGAGAGCAATGCGAAGCTCCAGGCCGAGCGCGACCTGCTGAGGGCGAAGATCCTCGGAAGTGCGGAGCAGCAGGAGCAGATCACTGCCTTGTTGAAGAGGACCGGCGTCATCGTCGAGAAACTTATGGACGAGAATGCCATGCTGCGCAGCGAGCGCAGAAGGCTGGTGGAGGAATCCGTGGATGCTCTCAAGCAGCATCTTGAGGACAAGAAAGAGCTCATCGCCGCTCGCCGCGGAGACTAGTTCCCACGACCTGCATCAACAAAGTAGAGATAAGCGAGCCAGATCGTTGTCTTCCTTCTTCTTTTGCCCTTGTGTATTTCGGGCGTTGCCGCATGTGGCTTTTTTTAATTATGTTCCTAAATATGTAAGACAATTATTATCCACTTCCATCGTCCTTATATTCATCATGCTTGCTATAAGTCGCAATCGATGCTATATAGGTCCATCGGATCTTACATCAAGATCCGTGCAAAACTTTCTTTTCAGATTTTCATTTCTCTCTCTTAAATCTCAGTCCAGTGAGACATATAGCCACGCCGTAGAACAGGTGCTCGGGCGCCATTAATGGGGACATTGGGAGGGAGGTGCACGGTGGGTAGCGGTCAAAGGGCTCTCCTCCCGATGAGCATGCGCAGGGGTCTGATCGCACGCCTCGCGTCCTCAAATAGCTACCCCTAGCCAATAAAAAAAGGGGACGAGTGGCGACACATAATTGGTAAGTAGAACGCCCACGGTTTCAATAATACTTGTGTTTCCAATTTGTAACATGACATCACTTGTTCCAAAATGACTTTGTTGATTGTTAATGTGTGCGCCTTGGCAAATCGGACAGAAAAATTACCACAGCATGTTGGTGCCATGTCATGACACCATGCCAAGTTTCATGATTTTCAGGCGTGTTTTGGATTTATAGGAATTAAAAAACCAAGTTTCTCAATCTTTCCGGCCGAGCCACAACGCCCAGATGTTTGAATTTCATTCTCATCTCTTGCATAGGACTTAGAAATTCACTCAAGGACACACATGTGGTTTTTCAAACAACTTTGGTGCACTGGAGCTTGTGCTTGTAGTTCAAATTTGAATTATGCACATTAAATGCATAGAAACTCAATTAATGTATAAAAAAGGCCAAACGAACCCGGAAGAATTCCAAAATTTAGCACGATACTTCTATTTGGTCTAATCTGCTTGTGTAAAAAAATTAAGGCGGGAGAAGGCAGTGTACGTATGTCGTTTCGCACACGGAGGTGGCACATTCCCTCTCGGAACCACGAGCCTTCTTGACAGAAGCTCCGGTTTGCAAGAAGCTTACACCAAAGCCTGCCCCAATTCGGCCAAAAAAATATAGCAGCATGTTGGTGCCATGTCATGACACCATGCCAAGTTTCATGATTTTCAGGCGTGTTTTGGATTTACAGGAATTAAAAAACCAAGTTTCTCAATCTTTCTGGCCGAGCCACGACGCCCATATGTTTGAATTTCACTCCCATCTCTTGCATTAGACCTAGAAATTCACCCAAGGACACACATGTGATTTTTCAAACAACTTTAGTGCACTGGAGCCTGTGATTGTAGTTCAAATTTGAATTATGCACATTAAATGCGCATAAACTCAATTATGTATAAAAAAGGCCAAACGAACCCGGAATAATTCCAAAATTTAGCACGATACTTCTATTTGGTCTAATCTGCCTGTGTAAAAAAATTAAGGCGGGAGAAGGCAGTATACGTATCTCGTTTCGCACACGGAGGTGACACGTTCCCTCTCGGAACCACGAGCCTTCTTGAGGGAAGCTCTGGTTTGCAAGAAGCTTACACCAAAGCTTGTCCCAATTCGGCCAAAAAATTTACCGCGATATGTTGGTGCCATGTCATGACACCATGCCAAGTTTCATGATTTTCAGGCGTGTTTTGGATTCACAGGAATTAAAAAACAAAGTTTCTCAATCTTTCTGGCTGAGCCACGACGCCCAGATGTTTGAATTTCATTGCTATCTCTTGCATGGGACCTATAAATACACCCAAGGACACACATGTGATTTTTCAAACAACTTTGGTGCACTGGAGCATGTGCTTGTAGTTCAAATTTTAATTATGCACATTAAATGCCCAGAAACTCAATTAATGCATAAAAATGCCAAACGAACCTGGAATAATTCCAAAATTTAGCACGATACTTCTATTTGGTCTAATCTGCCTGTGTAAAAAAATTAAGGCGGGAGAAGGCAGTATACGTATCTCGTTTCGCACACGGAGGTGACACGTTCCCTATCGGAACCACGAGCCTTCTTGAGGGAAGCTCCGGTTTGCAAGAAGCTTACACCAAAGCTTGTCCCAATTCGGCAAAAAAAATTACCGCAGCATGTTGGTGCCATGTCATGACACCATGCCAAGTTTCATGATTTTCAGGCGTGTTTTGGATTTACAGGAATTGAAAAACCAAGTTTCTCAATCTTTCCTGCTGAGCCACGACGCCCAGATGTTTGAATTTCATTCCCATCTCTTGCATGGGACTTATAAATTCACCCAAGGACACACATGTGATTTTTCAAACAACTTTGGTGCACTGGAGCATGTGCTTGTAGTTCAAATTTGAATTATGCACATTAAATGTCCAGAAACTCAATTAATGCATAAAAATGCCAAAGGAACCTGGAATAATTCCAAAATTTAGCACGATACTTCTATTTGATCTAATTTGCCTGTGTAAAAAAATTAAGGCGGGAGAAGGCAGTATATGTATCTCGTTTCGCACACGGAGGTGACACGTTCCCTCTCGGAACCACGAGCCTTCTTGAGGGAAGCTCTGGTTTGCAAGAAGCTTACACCAAAGCTTGTCCCAATTCGGCCAAAAAATTTACCCCAGCATGTTGGTGCCATGTCATGACACCATGGCAAGTTTCATGATTTTCAGGTGTGTTTTGGATTTACAGGAATTAAAAAACCAAGTTTCTCAATCTTTCCGGCCGAGCCACGACGCCCAGATGTTTGAATTTCATTCCCATCTCTTGCATGGGACCTATAAATTCACCCAAGGACACACATGTGATTTTTCAAACAACTTTGGTGCACTGGAGCATGTGCTTGTAGTTCAAATTTGAATTATGCACATTAAATGCCCAGAAACTCAATTAATGCATAAAAATGCCAAACGAACGCGGAATAATTCCAAAATTTAGCACGATACTTCTATTTGGTCTAATCTGCCTATGTGAAAAAATTAAGGCGGGAGAAGACAGTATACCTATCTTGTTTCGCACACGGAGGTGACACGTTCCCTCTCGGAACCACGAGCCTTCTTGAGGGAAGCTCCGGTTTGCAAGAAGCTTACACCAAAGCTTGTCCCAATTCTGCCAAAAAATTTACCACAGCATGTTGGTGCCATGTCATGACACCATGCCAAGTTTCATGATTTTCAAGCGTGTTTTGGATTTACAGGAATTAAAAAACCAAGTTTCTCAATCTTTTCGGCCGAGCCACGACGCCCAAATGTTTGAATTTCATTCCCATTTCTTGCATGGGACCTATAAATTCACCCAAAGACACACATGTGATTTTTCAACAAACTTTGGTTCATTGGAGCATGTGCTTGTAGTTCAAATTTGAATTATGCACATTAAATGCCCAGAAACTCAATTAATGCATAAAAATGCCAATCAAACCTGGAATAATTCCAAATTTAACCACGACACTCATGTACTAGTTGCATGTTCACTGTACGTAAATGTTCTAGCAATTCAAACACCATCCTTTCCCTCCATAACACCATTTTGTATTTCAAAACATAATGAAAAAATCAGGTATACCACAAACAGTTTACTAGAAAGAATCATGTGGGATGCGATATAAAATATCTTGGCGCACCGTCTTGTCTGGCTTACGTAGGAAGCTTCGTCGTCTACACTCCACCGCCCCCTCTTGAACCACACTTGTGCGCCAATTTCTCGCGGCACCGAGCGAATTTTTTTTGCCACCGCGGAAATATCTATCTCCCCGCCCCCTCCCTCCTACCAAAAGCCACATTTCCACTGTTCCTCCTTGCTTTCCATGTTCAAACCTTCGCTGCTGCTTACTGGCAGCTCAGCCTCCTCACCGGCGACCCTTCTTCTTGCAGCGCCTCCTCCTCGCCGGCTACCCTTCTTCTTGCAGCGCGGCCTCCTCGCCGGCGACCCTTCTTCTTGCAGCGCCGCCTCCTCGCCGGTGACCCTTCTTCTTGCTACGCGGCCTCCTCGCCACCGACCCTTCTTCTTGTTGCGCGGCCTTGTCGATATGGCCAGGTAATCCACACCCCACCCACACCATCCTCCTCCTTTCCCGTCCCACATGCCCCGACCGATGGAGCGACACCTTGCACCAAAATCACTGCCTCCTCCTCCAATTAAGCGCTGCCCATAGCCATTTTGCATGCAATATAACGTGGAGCTCAGTAGCATGCGGCCGCACACACGAACGAGGTCGCTATGGCTGCCATGTGTGTCGACCGCCAAATCTTGGAGGAGCACCTCGTCTTTGAGGCCACCGTCGACACCGCCACGTGGTTGTCTACTTTAAAATACAGTTCATGATGTTTTCTCGAGGCCACCGCCAGTGCCTTCTAGTGATTTGTCCTCTGTAATGTTAATATGCAATCTGATGTTTAGTTAACAATTTGGTCCTCTGAAATGTAATGTTCAGTTAACACTTTGGTCCAACAATTGCTACATTTCATAGTACTGTTCTCAAGCATTCTTTGTTTTGTTAACTGTCTTATCTTCTAGTACATGTTTCTATTCTGCAACGTCGTGCTCAGTTAACTATTTTGGTTCATTTGGTCTGCTGTCCATTTAACTGTTTGGTTCAGTTCTGCAATTTGATTTTCATTTGCCGTGGGTACAATTTTGTATTGTTATGCATGTGACACCAATCGAATTTGGCTGTACTCAATACATATTCTACTGATAGTATGGCAACCCTTAGTTAACCTGATCAAGATCTTCCTTATGTGTGTTGCGGGGAAACAATGGGAGACACTGCGGTTTACCATCGAGGTTTCTTCAAGCAGGGTGTCAGTGTCAAAACTGGCGGATCTCGGGTAGGGGGTCCCGAACTGTGCGTCTAAGGTCAATGGTAACAGGAGATAGGGGACACAATGTTTACCCAGGTTCGGGCCCTGTCTATGGAGGTAATACCCTACTTCCTGCTTGATTGATCTTGATGAATATGAGTATTACAAGAGTTGATCTACCACGAGATCGTAATGGTTAGAACCCTAGAAGTCTAGCCTGTGTGACTATGATTATGATTGTTGGCCTCTACGGACCTCGCCCTCCGGTTTATATAGACACCGGAGGGGACTAGGGTTGTACAAAGTCGGTTACAGAGAAAGGAATCTTCATATTTGGACGCCAAGCTTGCCTTCCACGCCAAGGAGAGTCCCATCCGTACACGAGAGAGAGTCTTCGGTCTTGTATCTTCATAGCCCACTAGTCCGGCCCATGTCCAAGAGGCCGGACGCCCGAGGACCCCTTAGTCCACGACTCCCTCAGTAGCCCCTGAACCAGGCTTTAATGACGAGGTGTCCGGCGCGCAGATTGTCTTCGGCATTGCAAGGCAGGTTCCCCTTTCCGAATACTCCAAGATAGCCTTCGGATGCAACGAACGTGTCCGGATCTGCAACACAAGTACCACACACACAACCGCAGAGAGTATAATATTTCACGAGTCCAATCCGCTGACAACTTTTTGCAATGTGACATCACGTCTGCCCGGTCATTATTTCAAACCGTTTTCGTCTGCCGCCCCATGTTCTGAGACGTGGTTCTTATTGGCACGTCTTGTCGAAGCAGAGATCGTGTTCCCTTATTGCGGGATTCTCATCAATACGGGCGTGGGTAATCCAACCATGCCGTTTGCACGGCCCTTGGGAACAGGCGAGTTTTAAGGCGAGTGGCGAGGCGCTTGATATTCACTACCTTTATAAGGGGATAAGGACTCCCTTTCTTCACCCACGCCTTCTCTCTTTCTCTGCCCTTCCATTCTTGAGCTCCAGTGCCCAAGTCCTCATCTTTTCTGCCTCAAGAAAGCACTCAACCATGTTCGGATCTGGAGGGAAAGGCAAGTGGATGGCCTCCTCCATCAAGGAGAAGGACATCACTCAGCTTCGGGAGGCCGGGTATCTGGCGAAAGAAATTGCCCACCGGCTTCCGGCCAAGGGGCAAGTCGTCCCCACCCCGAAGCCCAATGAGAGGGTGGTGTTCATCCCCCATTTCGTCTGCGGGTTAGGGTTTCCTCTCCACCCTTTCGTCCGTGGGCTTATGTTCTATTACGGGCTAGATTTTCATGATCTAGCTCCAAACTCCTTCCTCAACATCTCGGCATTTATTGTCGTGTGCGAGGCCTTCCTCCGCATTCCTCCCCACTTTGGACTATGGCTCAAGATCTTAAACGTGAAGCCGAAGGTGGTGGATGGTCAACACGCGGAGTGTGGAGGGGTCATGGTGAGCAAGATGCCCAACGTCACATGGCCCAAGGGTAGTTTTGTGGAGACCGTCAAAGAGTGGCAGAAACTGTGGTTATATATCATAGAGCCCCGCGACGCCACCTGGGCCGCGGCTCCCGAGTTCAAATCCGGAGCTCCAATGCGGCTCACCTCTGATAACCCACAAGTATAGGGGATCGCAACAGTTTTCGAGGGTAGAGTATTCAACCCAAATTTATTGATTCGACACAAGGGGAGCCAAAGAATATTCTCAAGTATTAGCAGTCGAGTTGTCAATTCAACCACACCTGGATAACTTAGTTTCTGCAACAAAGTATTTAGTAGCAAAGTAGTATGGAAGTAACGATAACGGTGGCAAAAGTAACAATGATAGTTTTGTAGTATTGTGACAGTGGCAACGACACAGTAACTAAGCAAAGAACAATATGTGAAAAGCTCGTAGGCATTGGATCGGTGATGGAGAATTATGCCGGATGCGATTCCTCATGCAATAGTTATAACATAGGGTGACACAGAACTATCCAATTCATCAATGTAATGTAGGCATGTATTCCGAATATAGTCATACGTGCTTATGGAAAAGAACTTGCATGACATCTTTTGTCCTACCCTCCCGTGGCAGCGGGGTCCTATTGGAAACTAAGGGATATTAAGGCCTCCTTTTAATAGAGTACCGGACCAAAGCATTAACACTTAGTGAATACATGAACTCCTCAAACTACGGTCATCATCGGTAATGGTCCCGATTATTGTCACTTCGGGGTTAACGGATCATAACACATAATAGGTGACTATAGACTTGCAAGATAGGATCAAGAACTCACATATATTCATGGAAACATAATAGGTTCAGATCTGAAATCATGGCACTTGGGCCCTAGTGACAAGCATTAAGCATAGCAAAGTCATAGCAACATCAATCATAGTGGATATTAGGGATCAATCCCTAACAAAACTAACTCGATTACATGGTAAATCTCATCCAACCCATCACCGTCCATCAAGCCTATGATGGAATTACTCATGCACGGCGGTGAGCATCATGAAATTGGTGATGGAGGAAGGCTGATGATGACGATGGCGACGGATTGCCCTCTCCGGAGCCCCGAACGGACTCCAGATCAGCCCTCCCGAGAGAGATTAGGGCTTGGCGGCGGCTCCGTATCGTAAAACGCGATGAATCCTTCTCTCTGATTTTTTTCTCCCCGAATGTGAATATATAGAGTTGGAGTTGAGGTCGGTGGAGCACCAGGGGGCCCACGAGGCAGGGGGGCGCGCCCAGGGGGTAGGCATGCCCCCACCCTCGTGGACAGGGTGTGGGCCCCCTGGCCTTGATTCTTTCGCCAGTATTTTTTATTAATTCCAAAATTATTCTCCGTGAAGTTTCAGGTCATTTCAAGAACTTTTATTTCTGCACAAAAATAACACCATGGCAATTCTGCTGAAAACAACGTCAGTCCGGGTTAGTTCCATTCAAATCATGCAAGTTAGAGTCCAAAACAAGGGCAAAAGTGTTTGGAAAAGTAGATACGACGGAGACGTATCAACCTCCTGGATAGAGAAGGGCCCAAATTGGTCTTCGTCGGACGAACTAATAGCGCTGGAAACGCGCATCCAAAGCATGGTGGATAAAAACATCAAGCTCGTCAATGTGATCCAGGTGATGCTAGTTTGCCGGATCCTTCCATGCCAGAGCCGAACATGCCCTTTATGGGAATTTGATCCGGAGAAGCACCAGACCTTGGAAAGGCTCTTCGGAACCACTCACGAAGATGTCTGGAAGTTGCTCTTTAAAGGCAATGAGACGCCGCCGGACATAGCTCGTCTCAAGGTACATCCTCTACTTGCTTGTTCAAGGAAGATAGCTAAAACTTCACTATTTATTTTTTCAGGTATGGACAGAGAAAGCGGAGCGGATTCGGTGTCCGGCTCCACTGCCCGAGGAACCAGTCATCCCGCTCCTGGCGAAGATGCTGGTTCCGGCACCCTACAAGGCGCCGGAGAAGAAGGCCAAGGGGGCCAAAAGTGGCCCTCTCCGCAAAGGAGCTTCAGACGTGTCGTCCGAAGACAAGACTCACTCCTCTCCCGCCGAAGACGAGGAGGAGGAGGAAGAAAGCAACTCTCCCCCTGATGGGGGAAGGAAGAAGAGAGGACTGAGCGACGCCCCCGAAGCAAGCCCCTGGCCGCATCATAAGTACTAAAAACCCGTATATGTCCATGTATCCGGCCTCTCCTGTTCATGGCATTAACATGTTTAATTATGCTATTGCAGTCCGGCCCATGACAGCTCCCTGCGATCCTCATCGGGAGGTTCGCTGGATTCCAAGGCGATGGCCAGCGAGTCACCGCCGGCCGCTCACTCTCCCAAGGCCAAGGGCGACGACGAGGTGCTGTCCCAAAGGACCTTCCCAGGCCAGGGAGAGGTTCAGGAGGCTGTCGGGGTGGCGCCGGAGGGCAAAACCTCGGTCGCCGAACACCTGGGGGAGCAAGTCCCCATGGAGACTGGCGATGGGGGCTGTGTTCAGTTCGGACCCCAGCCGAATACGGTTCGGGAGACCTATACGGCCCCGGAATCCGGCGAGCAGCCTCCTTCGAGAGAAGGAGGTGTGCCTGTCCCGCCGGTGATCTGTGTCCAACCAGAGGCACCGGATAATCTGCTGGAAGCGCTACGAGGCGCTTCCATTGTGGAGGAACACCGTACCCTTATGGGTACGGTGATTGAGAGGGTTCAGTCCGTCAAGAGAGGACTGACCAAAGCCTGCGGCAGCCTGTTGACAGGCTTTGAGGTAAGCGACGCAAAGGAAAAAGTCCTAGTATAGACAGTAGCCCCTGAGACACTGTCCGGTGTTCGGAAAGAAAAGTCGGACAGAGGATCAATTTATTTTCGTAGGAAACTAACTAAAGATGTCTTATATGAATAAGCAGGCGTCGTTGCTGGCCGCAACCTCTCATGCTGCGGAGGTCTCCGGACTAAAGCAGAGTCTGGAGCGGGCCGAAGAAGAGCTCGGCCTTGTGAAAAGGCAGTTGGAGGACAAGCAAGGTATGTTGCGACTTGCTGTATATTCGGAAAGAATGAATGATGTGTATTGACCATAGTGCCATGATATTTGTAGGAGCGGGGACCGAGGTCGAGGTCCTTAAAAAGGCCCTGGCCGAAGCCGAGGAGAAAGCTGCCAAAGAACAGGCCGCTCGTGAGAAGCACGAGGCCAAGCTTAATGAGGTCCAGCAAGAGCTCCAGGATGCCGTGAAAAAATGCGAGACCTTGGAGCACGATGTTTCGGCTCAAGAGACCGAACTCGCCAAGGCTCGCCAAAGCTCGGAAGAGGCCTGGGTTGAAGCCCAGGGCGCCCTCCAGGAGATCCAGGAGGCCAAGAAAATCGCGGCGGGTAAAGCGTTTAGTACGCAAAGCAAGTATGTGAAGAAGAGGTATCTCTTACTAACCCGGATTTGGAGTTCTCTAGGGGTGTTTGCGGATCTGCCGCACAGTGTTTCTGATGCTGCGGAATTCTTCTGAGCCGAAGAAGGGAGCTCGACGGAGAAGCTGTTCTGGTCGCAATACCTTGGGCCAGAACATCCGGTGCCCTTTAGCGATCAGCTAAAACAGTTGGTCGAGCTGCATAGGGTGGCCGAACTGGCCATGAAGGATTTAATAATCCGGTTGTGGCCTACCGAAGCTATACCCAGCAGCTACTTCGGGCTCGTGAAGCGGCTGGTGAATGCCTGCCCTCGGCTGGACGTCTCAAGCAGCCGGTCTGCATCGAGGGCGCGCGTATGGCCTTGGCCCGCGTCAAGGTGTGGTGGGCGAAGATGGACGCCGTCAAGCTTGTGACCGAGGGGCCGCCCGAGGGCAAGGAGCACCGCACGCCCGAGCGGTATTTTGAAGACGTCCTGGAGGGGTCTCGTATTATGGTGACGCAATGTGCGCAAGACATTATTTTCGAATGAATACATTCATGTTGTCTCTGCCTTGTATGATGAAACAAAGTCGTTATGTAATATAATGTTTGTGTAAAAAAATTCACCTCCTGTGCGGCCGTGTTGTGTGAAATCTGAGAGTTGGCCAGTCGTCGGCTTCTGCCCCCACGTAGGTAGTACAGGGATGTTCAGGATGTAATCTAAACACTCTTGATCCAATCGTTTGGTCCTTGAAGGAGGTGTTTAGCGCAACGAACCAGGCAATCGGACTATGCGGCTTTAGCACCCTCACTTAGCCATAGGAGTTTGACAATAAAAAATATAGGCGCAGCCCCTAGTATCCGAACTAGGATGCTGTAAACACCTGATCGGGTAAGTACCGATCCCTCGTGTAATGTGGGAAAAATCTCTAAAGATTTGAGACCTCCGAAGAGCTGACTGGCTCTCGCCACATCATGACAGTCAGTTTTTGGCTTTCTCTACTGAGGTGCTCATCCGGGTAAACCAGGGCACAATCGCAGTAGTTCTCCCTTTACTACCCTAGCCGGTATAAAGGAACGTAAGGTAGCAAGCACAGGAGCCAAGCAACCCAACTATTGACCAAAGACATGATTCGGAGCCAATGCATATAGTGCTAAATTCGGGGTGCCGAACTATACTGTAAAAAGTGTTCGGACTTTGTTGCCGAGTTGCGGGGCACTACGAAGCCCCTGGCAAATTGAAAACGTACCAAAGTGTACGGGTGCTCTTTGATAAGATTATCAAAAAAAGGAAAAGAAGAAAGAAGGAAGGGTAGTAAGCTAGAGCCGCAGGATTTGGGCTGCAAACTGTTTCCATTATAATTTGATTAATACGTCAAAGCGCATTCGTACAAGTAATGCAATAAGCAATAGGCTATTTAATATGCCACAACCAAGGGAGAGCTGCGTGTGGGTCCTGAAAATAGGTAGAGTGGTCATTTAAAGAGACCACCTGGAAATTCCCCTCTACGTCCATGCTTGTTGACGTCTTGGTGTATTTATCCTTCGAAAGGACCGGTGATCAGGCCATCAGGGAAGGCCTGTGGAAAACAAACCTGAAAAGGAGGAAAAGGAAACAGTGGAAGTATGTGTATCCGGGGGCGGTCGAGCCGTATTGTGGATCACAAACTAGTTATGCCTCTGTCTGTGCCCATGGTATTTTGAGTGCGTAGTTATGTAAGCGCGGTACGAATGCCGCCACTTGATCGGGATTGGGAAGGAGGCCAAATTCCTAGTCGAGCTCTTGATGAGCTGGGGTGTCCTGCTGCAGAATAGTCCGGACTCTCTTGACAGTGTCCGGGAGTTCGGCCGCCGAAATAAGGTTCTGCTTGAAAAGGCCGCTCTGTACTTCTGCTGCTAAGGCAGCGGTGTGCTCCTCGGTGCAGAGGGAGCGCTCCGTGTTTCCATTAACTGTTATGACGTCGGGTGGTCCGGGCATCTTGAGCTTGAGATAAGCATAGTGTGGCACCGCATTGAATCGAGCAAATGCGGTTCATCCAAGCAGTGCATGATAGCCGCTGCAAAAGGGGACGATGTCGAAGATTAACTCTTCGCTTCGGAAGTTGTCCGGAGATCCGAAGACAACCTCTAGTGTGATTGAGCCCGTACAGCGGGCCTCTACACCTGGTATGACTCCTTTAAAGGTAGTCTTTGTGGGCTTGATCCATGATGGATTAATGCCCATTTTCTGCACTGTATCCTGATAGAGCAGGTTGAGGCTGCTGCCGCCGTCCATTAGGACTCGCGTCAGGTGGAATCCATCAATTATTGGGTCAAGGACCAGTGCGGCCAAACCACCGTGACGGATACTGGTCGGATGATCCCGACGATCGAAGGTAATCGGGCATGACGACCATGGATTAAATTTTGGGGCGACTGGCTCTATCGCATAGACGTCCCTGAGCGTGCACTTGCTCTCCCCCTTGGGGATGTGGGTAGCGTATATCATGTTCAACCTTTTGACCTGAGGGGGAAACTTCTTTTGTCCCCCTGTGTTCGGTCGCCGGAGCTCCTCGTCATCGTCCTCGCTTTGCGATCCCTTCTCCTTGCTTTCGGCATTTAACTTGCCGGCCTGTTTAAAAACCCAACAATCTCTGTTGGTATGATTGGCTGGTTTGTCTGGGGTGCCATGGATCTGGCACGGATGGTCGAGTATGCGGTCCAAACTGGATGGTCCCGAATTTTTTCTTTTATATGGCTTCTTCCGCTGACTAGACTTGGAGCTAGTGAATCCGGCATTGACTGTAGTGTCATCGGTGTTATCACCATTGCTTCGACGTTTGTGCCTGTTGCATCGGAGCTTGCCGCTGCTGTTTTTGACTTTGGAGGTGCCTGCTTCGCTTGCCGTGTTTTTGCTACAGGCCAGCCAACTATCCTCACCCGCACAAAAGCAAGTCATGAGTGCCGTGAGGGCTGCCATGGACTTCGGTTTTTCTTGGCCGAGGTGGCGGGCGAGCCATTCATCGCGGATGCTGTGTTTGAAGGCCGCTAGGGCTTCGGTATCCGGACAATCGATGATCTGGTTCTTTTTAGTTAGGAACCTAGTCCAGAATTTTCTGGCTGACTCTTCGGGCTGTTGAACTATGTGGCTTAAGTCATCGGCATCTGGTGGCCGGACATATGTACCTTGGAAGTTGTCGCGGAAGGCGTCTTCCAAATCCTCCCAGCTGCCAATAGAGTTTTCAGGCAGACTGTTTAACCAGTGCCGAGCCGGCCCTTTGAGTTTTAACGGGAGGTATTTGATGGCGTGGAGGTCATCTCCGCGGGCCATATGGATATGGAGAAGAAAATCCTCGATCCACACCGCGGGATTAGTTGTTCCATCGTATGATTCAATATTCACGGGTTTAAACCCTTCTAGGAATTCATGCTCCATTACTTCGTCAGTGAAGCAAAGAGGGTGTGCGACGCCTCTATATCGGTCCACATCGCGACGTAGCTCCGATGGAGTCCGTGGGCGATTTTTTGCCCGGGCGTGACTAGGCTTGTCATGTCCGAATAGATAGCCGTCGTCATGTGTCGGGGCACGTCCTCGCGATCCGTAGATCGATCTGGTATGTCCTGCTCTATTGTCCAGTTCCTGCCGAAGGTCATATGTGTACACGAGCTGTTTTATCTCTGCCTTTACGATGAGGCGGGGCGGGCTGGTGTTCGGCTTGAGTTGCCGCTTTATCCCGACCGCGTGGTGGTCGGTCAGCCGCATTGCGCGATGATGGTACGGGCTCCGGCGCCTCATCATCGAACTGAGGTAGCAATTTGCGCTTCGGGTATCTTTTGGCTGGGCGCTTGAGGCCGTATTCTTCGGCTGCTAGGACATCAGTCCATCTATCGTTGAGCAGATCTTGGTCAGCTTGAAGCTGCTGCTGCTTCTTTTTTAGGCTCCTTGCAGTGGCTATTAGCCGGCGCTTAAAGGGCTCCTGCTCGAGAGGTTCCTTAGGCACGATAAAATCCTCGTTGCCGAGGCTCACCTCATCCTCGAAGAGTGGAAGATAATTATTGTCCTCCGAGTCGTCATGTATGGCCTGTTCATCAGGGCTAACTTGCCCGTTTTCCCGTTCCTCCTGTTCGGAAGTTATCTCAACGGGGTCTTCATTATCTTCGGCATCGTCCGGAGTATTGTTTTCTCCCGTGCCGGTATTGCTGTCTTTTCCACGATGTGACTTAGAGCGGCGCCGCTGACGCCGGCGCTTTGGCTGTGTCTCCGGAGGTTAATCCTCGACTGGATCTTCTTTGTCATCGTCGTTAGTTCTTTTAGGTGTATCCACCATGTACACGTCGTAAGAAGAGGTGGTCGTCCAGCGTCCGGTAAACGGCGGGTTTTGGCCCTGCTCCTCATTGGTATCGTCGTCTATACCGTCGATGTCTTCGGAGCCGTAATCGAGCATGTCGGTTAAGTCTTCGACAGTGGCTATGAAGTGGGTGGTGGGTGGGAAGCGAAATTCTCCATCAGCCTCCAGTTCGAACCGGATAAAATTCGGCTGTGAGCCCCCTGAGGGAGTCCTGGATTAGGGGGTCCTCGGACAGCCGGACTATATCCTTTAGCCGGATTGTTGGACTATGAAGATACAAGATTGAAGACTTCGTCCCGTGTCCGGATGGGACTCTCCTTGGCGTGGAAGGCAAGCTTGGCAATACGGATATGTAGATCTCCTCCCTTGTAACCGACTCTGTGTAACCCTAGCCCCCTCCAGTGTCTATATAAACCGGAGGGTTTAGTCTGTAGGACAACAACAATCATACCATAGGCTAGCTTCTAGGGTTTAGCCTCTAGATCTCGTGGTAGATAACCTCTTGTAATACTCATATCATCAAGATCAATCAAGCAGGAAGTAGGGTATTACCTCCATCGAGAGGGCCCGAACCTGGGTAAACATCATGTCCCCCGCCTCCTGTTACCATCCGCCTTAGACGCACAGTTCGGGACCCCCTACCCGAGATCCGCCGGTTTTGACACCGACATTGGTGCTTTCATTGAGAGTTCCACTGTGTCGTCACCGTAAGGCTTGATGTCTCCTTAGATCATCGGCAACGATGCGATCCAGGGTGAGGTTTTCCTCCCCGGATAGATCTTCGTATTCGGCGGCTTCATACTGCGGGCCAACTCGCTTGGCCATCTGGAGCAGATCGAGAGCTACGCCACTGGCCATCAGGTCAGGTTTGGAAACTTGAATTGTACTGCCGACATCCGCGGAGACTTGATCTTCGACGGGTTCGAGCCCATGTCAGGTGCGCCACACAATCACGACGAGCATGACTTAGCTCTGCCGTCGGACAGTGTTCGGGAGATCACACCTGCAACCACTCCGGCCCTCAATCCGGAACAAATTGCGCCATCTGAGGACGGGTGGATGGACCCCGCCATGGAGGCCGCACACTCAGTGGCGATAGAGCCGAATACTGACTTCACCTCCTACGAGAGCCGTGTTGCCGAACCGTTGGATTCGTCCCCGGCCACGGGCTCCGAGCCGCTTGCATCCGTGCCTATCGAATCCGATTGGGCACCGATCATGGAGTTTACCTCCGCGGATATCTTTCAGCACTCGCCCTTCGGCGACATGCTAAACTCGTTGAGGTCTCTCTCCCTGTTTGGAGACACTTGGCCGAACTATGTCCGGCTAGAATGGGACGCGGACGACAAAGAAATTCGCTCCCCACCCACCACCCACTTCGTAGCCACTGTCGACGATTTAACCGACATGCTCGACTTCGGCTCCGAAGACATCGACGGTATGGACGACGATGCAGGAGACGAACAAGAACCACCGCCCACAGGGCGCTGGACTGCCACCTCATCGTATGACATATACATGGTGGACACTCCCAAAGAAGGCGATGGCGATAAGACAACGGAGGATAATCCCTCCAAGAAGCAATCCAAGCACCGACGTCAGCGGCGCCGCTCTAAGTCCCGCCATAGAAAAAGCAGCGATACCGGCACAAGAGACAATAACACTCCGGATAGTGCCAAAGACGACGATAATCCCTTCCAGCCAGACCTCGAGCGGGAGGATGAACAAGCTAGTCCCCCGGAACAGGCAGCAGACGGAGAATCAGAGGATGACAATTACATGCCTCTCTTCGAAGACGAGGTGAGCCTCGGCGACAAAGAATTTATCGTGGTTGAGGATCCCGTCGAGCAGGAGCGCTTCAAGCGCCAGCTTATAGCCACAGCAAACAGCCTGAAGAAAAAGCAACAACAGCTTCAAGCTGATCAAGATCTGTTAGCAGATAGATGGACTGAAGTCCTGGCGGCCGAGGAATACGAACTCGAATGCCCAACCAAGAGTTACCCAAAGCACAGGTCGCTACCCCAACTCGAGGAGGAAGCATTAAAACCTACATTACCAGCGTATGATGCGGCTAATCGGCCACCTCGTGGCCGAGACAGAGGGGCAAATCAGCCCGAAGTCCAGCCCGCACCCCGTCGCCAGACAAACAAAAACACCAAGGCCCGGGGCAACACGCGGGACCTGCGAGACGTATTGGAAAACAAAGTAGGACATACAAGATTGATCTACGGATCACGGGGTCACGCCCCAACGCGTGACGATGATCGTCACGCCGGATACACTAAAAGCAAGTCCAGTCGGGCCGAATACAGCAGACAAGACTCGTATGAACTGCGTCGTGACATAGCCCGGCACAGAGGTGCCGCACACCCCCTATGCTTCACCGATGAAGTAATGGATCATGAATTCCCAGAAGGGTTTAAACCCGTGAACATTGAATCATATGATGGTACTACAGACCCCGCGGTATGGATAGAAGATTTCTTCCTCCACATTCACATGGCCTGCGGGGACGATCTACACGCCATCAAGTACCTCCCGCTAAAACTCAAAGGGTCGTCTCGGCATTGGCTGAATAGCTTGCCGGCAAACTCCATCGGAAGTTGGGAGAGCCTGGCAGATGCATTCCTGGACAATTTCCAGGGCACCTATGTGCGACCGCCGGATGCTGACGATTTAAGTCATATAACTTAGCAGTCAGGGGAATCGGCCAGGAAATTCTGGACCCGGTTCCTAACTAAAAAAACCAAATTGTTGACTGTACGGATGCAGAGGACTTAGCAGCATTTAAGCATAACATCCGTGACAAGTGGCTCGCCCGGCACCTTGGTCAAGAGAAGCCAAAATCCATGGCAGCCCTCACAACACTTATGACCCGCTTTTGTGCGGGCAAAGATAGCTGGTTGGCTCGTAGTAACAACGCAGCAAGCAAACCTGGCTCATTAGAGGCCAGGGATAGCAATGGCAAACCACGACGCAACAAACACAAGCGCCGCAAACATGGTGAAAATGCCGAAGATACGGCAGTTAATGCTGGGTTTAGTGGCTCAAAGTCCGCTCAACGGAAAGGGCCCCTCAAAAATAACAATTCGGGTCCGTCCAGTCTGGACCGCATACGCGATCGTCAATGCCAAATTCATGGCACCCCAGGGACGCCAGCCACCCATACTAACAGAGAATGCTAGGTCTTCAAACAAGCCGGCAGGGCAGGCGCCAAAAACAATAAAGGGGGTCTCAAAGCGATGATGGCGGCGAAGAGCCCAGATCACTGAACACAGGAGGGCAAAAGAAATTTCCCCTGCAAATCCAAACGGTGAACGTGGTAAACACCACCCAAATTCCCAAACCAGACCCGACACGCACCCCTAGGGATGCCGACTTAACGGAACCAGCCGTCCCACAATATAAACTAGGGCCGGTCACCTTCAACCACACAGATCATCCGGTCAACGCCAATCAGGGTAATCCAACCGCACTAGTCATTGACCCAATAATTAATGGGTTCCGCCTCACACGAGTCCTTATGGACGGAGGCAGCAGTCTAAACCTGCTTTATCAGGACACAGTGCACAAGACGGGCATCGATCATTCGATGATCAAACCCACTACAGCCACTTTCAAAGGCATTATACCAGGTGTGGAAGCTAGTAGTATAGGCTCCATTGCCCTCGAGGTAGTCTTCGGATCACCAGACAATTACCGCACCGAAGAGTTAACCTTCGAAATCGTCCCCTTCCGCAGTGATTATCAGGCACTGCTCGGACGAACCGCGTTCGCTCGATTTAACGCGGTGCCACATTACGCCTACCGTAAGCTCAAGATGCCCGATCCACGCGGCGTCATCACGGTTAAGGGCAAGGCCGACCTTTCCTCCGGCAGCAACAAGTACACCGCTGCCTTAACAGCAGAAGCAATGAGCAGCACCTTGCAGCCGAACCTCGAGTCAACGGCCAGGCTCCCGGATACCGCCAAAGGACTTCGAACTACTTCGCAGCAGCATAGCCCGGCTTGTCCAGAGCTCAATTAAACACTCCGGCAAAGGCCAAGATAGGCCGCATACAGCGGCTCAACCGCTCTCCGGCATACAAACATTTCTTACATTTCATTTGCAGGCTCACCTTTGCATTGACCAGGATGGGCAATATGGAGGCAGCCCGAATGCGCGAGGGAATCCCTAGATGTTCCCCACGATGACCATCCGACTACACTCCGGATCCGCACGCAGCTTCGTCCCCCCTGGTCTCAGCAGGTGCCACAGTCATATTTCTTTTCCATTATTACTTGTCTTATACGCATCGACGTACTATTCAAATAAAATATGTGGATTTGTGTGACGCTTCTCTGCTATCATTTCTTATTAAAACTCTTTTGTCGAGTGGCATCCGTACGCCGCGATATGCCTTTAAACGTGCCAGGGGCTTCATTTTACCCACAGTACGGCAATAAAGTCCGAACACCTTCGTGGAAGTTCGGCACCCCGAACTTATAGCATTATATGCATCAGCTCCGAATCATGTCTTGGGTCAATAGTTGGGTTTGCCCGGCTCCCATGTTTTGGTACCTTATGTTCCACTATATCGGCTAAGGTAGCACTGGGAGAACTACTGCGATTGTGTCCCGGTTCTTCCGGACGAGCACCTCAGTAGAGAAAGCCGAAAACTGACTATCATGATACGGCGAGAGCTGGTCAGCTGTTCGAGAGGTCATAAAATCTTTAAGGATTTCTCCCGCATAATGCCATAACCAATGCAGCGTGCGATGGATCGGTTTTTTCTCCGATCTCCGAACACCAGGGGCTGCGCCTACCTTACTAAAACTCCTATGGCTAAGTGAGAGTGATAAAGCCCTATAGTCCGATTGCCTGGTTCGTTGTGCTGAGCACCTCCTTCGAAGGACCCAAAACTGGGATAAAGAGTGCTCAGGTTTATCCCGAACACCCCCGTACTTCTTACGTGGGGGCAGAAGCCGACGACTGGCCAACTCTCAGGTTTAACATATAAAACGGCCACACAGGAGGGTAAACTTTTATATAACAGGAAATAAATAGTATAAATGACCCTGTTTAGACATTTACAAAGGACGACATGATTCGCATTCATGGAAATATAATGTCCTTGGTGCATAGCTCCGCTGCAAGGTAGGATCCTTTAAGGACATTCTCATAATATAATTCGGGCTTGCGGTGCTCCTTCCCCTCTGGCGGCCCTTCGGTCATCAGCTTCTCGGCATCCATCTTCCCCCAGTGCACCTTTGCGCGGGCGAAGGCCATTCGCGCACCTTCTATGCAGACCGACCGCTTGATGACATCAAGTCGGGGGCAAGCGCTTATAAGCCGCTTCACGAGCCCGAAGTAGCTGCTTGGAATCGGCTCGGCGGGACATAGCCGGATAATTAAATCCTTCCTGGCTAGTTCCGCCGCCTTATGCAGTTCGATCAGCTGTTTCAGTTGATCGGCAAAAGGCACCGGATAATTCGGTGCCAAATACTGCAACCAGAAGAGCTTATCCGCAGTGTTCCTTTCTTCGGCCCGGTAGAATTGGGCGGCATCCGCTATGCTGCAGGGCAGCTTCACAAACACCCGTGGAGAAATCCGAATTCAAAATCAGAAACTTAATCTTCTCAAAAACTTGCTTTACAAGGAAAAAGCCTTATCCGCCGCGATCTTCCTCGCCTCTTGGATCCCCTGCAGGGCGCTTTGGGTTTCGCCCCGGGCATCGCTCGCGGCCTGATGCGCCTTGGTGAGTTCGGATTCTTACTCCGTTAAACTCTGCTCCAAGGTCTCGCATTTCTTCACGGCCTGTTGCAGCTCCTGCTCAGCTTTAATAACCCTGGACTCGCACTTCTCACGGAGGGCCTGCTCTGCGGCTGCCTTTTCCTCGGCCTTGGCCACAGCCTTCTTAAGAGCCTCGACTTCGGTCATCATCCCTAGAGAAAATCAGGGAACATATTCTATAATACGGGAAATTTGATCGCACTAAACGCGAACAAGACTTGTGCATACCCTGTTTATCTCCCAACTACATTTTCAACTGGCCAAGTTCTCCTTCGGCCCGCTCCAGACTTTGATTCAGTCCGAAGATTTCCGTAGTATGGGAGGCAGCAGCCGCTACAGACGCCTGCTTATAACAGAAGAGAAATAGATGTCATTCAATGAGTCTTCCTGTGAACATAAATTTGACCCTCTGTCCGGTTCCTTCTTTCGCCGAACAGTGTATCAGGGGCTACTATCCATACTATGATACTCTTCGAAAAACATACCTCAAAACCTTTTATAAGGCTGATATAGGCTCCATTCAGTCCACTCTCAGCAGACTGAATCTTCTCAATCACCGCACCCATAATGGCACGATGTTCATCGACGATGGAGGCGCTCTTCAGTGCCACCAACAAAGCATCCGACGCCTCTGGTTGGACAAAGGTTGCCGGTATACCCCCTCCAGCTGAGAGAGGCTGCCTGCTTGATTCTGGAGCCGTATTAGTCTCCGGAATTGCATCCGGCTGGGAGCCGAATTCAAGATGGCCTCCGCCGTCGGCTCCCATGGGAATTTGCTCCCCCATGTGTTCGGCCCCTGAAGTTTGACCTCCAGGCGCCGCCTTCACGGTCTTTCCCTCTCCTCCTTGGCCGGGGTCCCTCTGGGACGAAGCCTCGGTGGTATTCACCTATTCGAAGGAACGGGCCTTCGGAGGCGTCCCGCTTTCCATAGCATCCGAGCTCAGCGAATCCTCTGATGAGGATTGTTCGGTACGGGACCTCGCCGGACTACAAAACATATGGCTCAGGTTAAAATATTACGCCATGATGAGTCTGGACGCGTAAACGAGTTCGGACTGTATATACTTACGGGTTCACGAGGGGCTGGGCTGTTGTCAGCGGCGGTAGTGGATTCCTCCGGAAGAGGAGATTTTCCCCTTTTGGGTGACTCGGCCTCCAAGCGTGTGGAGGCCGTCCTCTTCTTTCGTTCCCCCACATGGGATTCATCTTCTTCCTCCTCCTCGTCCTCTTCGGAGGCGGGATGGGCATCAGAGCCTTCGGATATTGTATCCGAAGTGCCGCGGTGACGAAGGCCGACTCGGGTCTTCTTGGCCCCCTTCTCGGCCATCTTCTTCGGCACCTTGTAAGGCGCCGGGACCAGCATCTTCGTCAGAAATGGGACGGCCGGTTCTTTGGGCAGCGGGGCCGGATAATGGATCCGCTCCGCCTTCTTCGTCCAGCCCTAGGAGGATTATGGAAAACACATTAAGCGCTTCCCTTGGGTTATGCGGACATAAAATGCGATTACTTACCGAACTTGCAGGGCGGGATAGTTGGTACCCGTGGTCTTCGGCGAAGTCCGGCCATGATTTGCTGGACTTGAAAAGCACCTTCCAGACATCCTTGTGCGAGGATCCAAAAAGCCCTCGCAAGGTTTGGTGCTTGGCCGGATTGAATTCCCACAGATTGCAAGTCCGGTGTTGACAAGGCAGGATCCGGCGAACTAACATCACCTGGACCACATTGAAGAGTTCAATGTTCTTGTCTCCCATATCTTTAATGCGCGCCTGGAGCACTGACAATTCATTGGATGAGGACCAGTTCAGGCCCTTCTTGACCCAGCATGTAAGCCGCAGGGGGGCACCGGATTGAAACTCGAGAGTAGCGGTCCATTCCGTGCCGCGCGGCTCGGTGATGTAAAACCACTGCTGTTGCCACTCCTTCACGGAATCGTTAAAGGTGCATGTTGCCATGTAACGTTGGGCATCTCGCTCACCATAGCGCCCCCGCACTCGGCGTGCTCGCCGCCCACTACCTTGGGCTTCACATTAAAAATCTTCAGCCATAAGCCAAAATGTGGCAAGATGCGGAGAAAAGCCTCGCACACGACAATGAATGTCGAGATGTTGAGGAAGGAATTAGGGAACAGATCATGAAGATCGATCCCATAATAAAACATGATGTCGTGAACGAATGGGTGGAGGGGAAACCCTAGCCCGCGGACAAAGTGAGGGAGGAATACAACCCTCTCGTGGGGTTCCGGGGTAGGGACGATATGTCCCGCCGTCGGGAGACGATGGCTGATTTTCTTGGCCAGATACCCGGCCTCCCGAAGCTTTTTGATATCCTTCTCCCGGATGGTAGAGGCCATCCATTTGCCTCCTGCTCCGGATCCGAACATTTTTGGAAGGCCTTTGTGGGCAGAGAAGATGAACGCTTGGGCGCTGGAGCTTGAGTGGAGGGGAATGGATCGGGAAGGAGAAAGCGTGGGTGCGAAAGGGAGTCCTTATCCCCTTACAAAGGCAGCAGGGATTCTGCGCCTCCCCACTTGCCTGGTAAAACCGCTTATTCCCCAAGCACCATAATTGATGGCGTGGTTGGGTTACCCACACCCGTATTGATGAGAATCCCGTGATAAGGGGACACGATCTCTGCTTCGACAAGACGTGCCAAGAAAACCGCCTCGCAATATGTGCAGTAGCTGGTTGAGAAAAACGGTTTGAATAATGACCGGGCCGTGGTGTGATGTCATGCTGCCAAATGTGCCAGCAGATTAGATTTGTGGAAATATTATTCTCTCTACGGTGGTATGTGGAATTTGTTTTGCAGAGCCGAACACTATCCTTGTGTTCAAAATCCTATGGAATATTCGGAGGAGGAACCCGCCTTGCAATGCCGAAGACAATCTGCGCGCCGGACTCGTCGTCATTGAAGCCTGGTTCAGGGGCTACTGAGGGAGTCCTGGATTAGGGGGTCCTCGGACAGCCGGACTATATCCTTTAGCCGGATTGTTGGACTATGAAGATACAAGATTGAAGACTTCGTCCCGTGTCCGGATGGGACTCTCCTTGGCGTGGAAGACAAGCTTGGCAATACAGATATGTAGATCTCCTCTCTTGTAACCGACTCTGTGTAACCCTAGCCCCCTCCAGTGTCTATATAAACCGGAGGGTTTAGTCCGTCGGACAACAACAATCATACCATAGGCTAGCTTCTAGGGTTTAGCCTCTACGATCTCGTGGTAGACCAACTCTTGTAATACTCATATCATCAAGATCAATCAAGCAGGAAGTAGGGTATTACCTCCATCGAGAGGGCCCGAACCTAGGTAAACATCATCTCCCCCGCCTCCTGTTACCATCCGCCTTAGACGCACAGTTCAGGACCCCCTACCCGAGATCCGCCGGTTTTGACACCGACACCCCCCACTAAGGATAGTGCTTTTAACGAGTTTGACACGTCGCCCAAAGGCGAGTGCCGAAGAATGTCCGCGGAGCTGAATTCAACGATCGATGACTGATCGAGCTCGACGCACGTGGACGCACATGGTTCGGAACCTGTAGCCGGAAACGAGTCTGAGGCTTCGGTGACACAGATTCCACTCGAGGTTGGGTCTGTGTGCGGCTCTGACGCCGCTGGGACTGTGGCATCCGTGGCGGGGTTGATCTTCCCGTCTTCGGATGGCGCGATCTGCTCCAGATCTAAGGCCAGAGCAGTTACTGGTGCTATCTCCTGGGTATGGTCCGATGACAGATTTATGTCATGTTCATCATGGTGACGGGGAGCGGCTACCGTGGTCTCGAATCCGTCGAAGATCAAGTCTCCGCGGGTATCCGCGACGTAGTTCAAGCTCCCGAATCTGACCTGACGGCCAGGGGCATAGCTATCGATCTGCTCCAGATGGCCAAGCGAGTTGGCCCGCAGTGCGAAGCCGCCGAACACAAAGATCTGTCCGGGGAGGAAGACTTCTCCTTGGACAGCATTGTTGTAGATGATTGAAGGGGCCATCAAACCTTTTGAGGATGGCACAGCGGAACTCTCAATGAAAGCACCAATGTCGGTGTCAAAACCGGCGGATCTCGGGTAGGGGGTCCCGAACTGTGCGTCTATGGTTGATGGTAACAGGAGACAGGGGACACAATGTTTACCCAGGTTCGGGCCCTCTCTATGGAGGTAATACCCTACTTCCTTCTTGATTGATCTTGATGAATATGAGTATTACAAGAGTTGATCTACCACGAGATCGTAATGTCTAAAACCCTAGAAGTGTAGCCTGTGTGACTATGATTATGATTGTTGGCCCCTACGGACCTAGCCCTCCAGTTTATATAGACATCGGAGGGGACTAGGGTTGTACAAAGTCGGTTACAGAGAAAGGAATCTTCATATTTGGACGCCAAGCTTGCCTTCCACACCAAGGAGAGTCCCATCCGGACACGAGAGAGAGTCTTCGGTCTTGTATCTTCACAGCCCATTAGTCCGGTCCATGTCCAACAGGCCGGACGCCCGAGGACCCCTTAGTCCAGGACTCCCTCACAGGGTCCTTTGGCTAATAGCACATTATTGTGCAGTTGCAGGAATCATTCTAATATTTAGGTTTCTTACAATTTGGTCTTGCACATGTAGGTCCTGCTGTCAGAGGCTTAGACCCACTGTTCGACCCATTTTGCATATGGGAAAATGAGATGTCCATGAATATCAGTCAAGTCAAGAAACTCAAAAAGATTGTTAGGATGAAGAAACTTGTGACGAATAACAGCAATATCTTTTTTTGCATAATGAAGAAGACATCAGTCAACTATAGGATGGTACCAACTCTTTTACCTTGTTTTTACCCCTTGTGCCATTTCAAAATTTACAACAGCGATTTATGCATAGCTTTGTTTTCAATACTTTTCAAAGCAGTTCACCGATGATTACCTCTCAAACCACCTGCATGGTCAAGAGGCGAGGAAGGTATTCATTCAACACCCACGGTACAATATTGAAGTCTTGCTGAAGAGGATGAAGGTTGGGCGGGCAATTATCCATCGCCACTGGCCTAAAGTTGCAAGGACATTCAACATCACTGAAGGCTCAATATTTGCCTTCCGCTTCTGCAGTTTCCCAGATGAGATTCATCTGTCTATTTACCGTGTATGATGCTACTTTCCAAAGGTTTTTGATGTTGCATGTGAAACTTGGTGCAATTGTGTAATGGCGTAACTGAGTGCCGAAGCTATCTGATGTAATTCGATTATGAAATCCTGGTTGCTTTTACACGGATATGAAATATCTGGCGTATTTTATAAGAAATATCAGTTTGATTAGTACATGGATTATCAATAATAGGCTAATTACCCTGCTTATTGGGGTTTTCTATTGCAAACGGTTACTCAGACAACACCGTGGGCGATGAACTCAAATAACCCGCACGATTTCTAGAAAGTAGGCGTGTTCGATCAACTAACAATCACACACGGCTTCCGGCAGCGAACTGTTTGCGTTAGGCCACCTTGCACAAACGTTTCCACACAAAGAACTGTGTGATATACATACCTACAGAAATGTTTTTCTAGGATTCACCGTGTGGGATGTACATACCTACAGAAATGATTTTCTGGGATTCACCGTGTGGGATGTACATACCTACGGAAATGATTTTCTGGGATTCACCGTCTGGGATGTACATACCTACGGAAATGATTTTCTCGGATTACCATGTGGGATGTACATACCTACGGAAATGATTGGGTTTCGATGCCTCGCCCGATCGCACACGGCCCCAGCCTGGGTCCCAGGAGGGCCTATCCTCGACGATTTCTGGGTCGTGTGGGAAGGACCCCCTTATCACCCACACTCACTTGGCGACGGTTCCAAATGCCGTCGCGGAAAGGGGTTAAAAACCGTTTGTTTAGCACGTCGTTGTACCAGTGATATTTAAGAGGAAGAGTCATAGATTCTCATACCTAAGGAGCGAAAGACATCTCTGTGTGAGAGGGGGTGTGCGAGTGGCACACAGGGGAATAGTAGAGAGAAATGAGACCCTGGGAGACGAAGTTTGTGTTTGTGTGAGAGAAAGAGATTTCACATGGAGAATCATAGTTAGAGAAACATAGCAGGGAGCGAGATATACTTAGAGAGAGATAGAGTGATGAAGGTCGAGGGAGAGAGTAACGTCAGTGTGTTACGAAGATAAAAGATCATTGTCGACATACAGGTAGCACGAGAGATACCCGAGAGACGATGAACGCGTATAGGTCTAGAGAGATATGTGATAGCTATATGAGACGAATATCTGGATTAAAGGGGATTCAAATATTTAAACTGGAGATCACGACATCGATAATATCATAACGCAAATTGGTGTATCAAACATGCATATTCATTTGAATTTGGGGACACGTGTAATGTTATATAGTTTATCAATATTAGTGATCCATAGATTCTTTAATTAGCGACAATGCATGGTTTATATGCAATTAATGTCTAAATGGGATTAAACTACATCTTGCGTGTGTGAAACACATTATACATGTTTGAGAAGTAAAAAAACCGCATGAAACACACATTAATTGGAGACAGTTAGCGGGGAATGCATACATTGGATTTCAACATAAAGTGGTTTCAAATATTTGAAAATCCAAATTAAGATGGATACAGCCTTATGAATCTGAGATCATGCCATTTGTAAACCATATTTATGTATAAAGGGTGTTGTGCTTTTGAAAGTATATATAAAAAATGATGTATATAAAATTTTATTCCAATCAAAAATGGATCCTGCTCGAACAAAAATAGAATACAAACTCGATTCGAATTGAGTTGGCACGGTAAACGTGCACTCTTGCTCTGCAAAAATTTGAACGAAGCGGGGAAAGTCGCCGTAACCGCCCGAAACCAAAATCTGTGAGATGGAAATTACTGCCTATCCCTGACACGCAAAGCCTATCGGCTCGATTTCTATAGGTTTCGATCGGGGTAGGTTTGAAATTTCACTCAAACGTGACATAACCACCTCTCACGCGGATTCATACACGGTGGGCACCAAAACACAGTGTCTCCTCGGCCGAAATCGACTCCCTCCCCAATTCATACACGGTGGGCGCCAAAACAAACTCTCGTCGGCAAATATTTGGTGTATGCGAGATTACCGTCCTATCGCCAACCGACTAATATTGTTGTGATGTAGGAAATTTTAAACGGGGGCTAAGTTTGTAAATTTCCTCGCATTTGAGCGCACCCTGAAGACATGGTTCCCCCCTTCCTCTCTCCCTCCATTTCCCCATTCGTACTCCGTGGGCGCCAAAACACCCTCTCCACCCCAGCCTCCACTGTCCGCCACCCCATCCACCGCCGTCCTCCTCCACCATGCCGGAGCTGATACCCCGATGTTGTCGTCCATTACAAGAGATCGACCTCTCTCATCCACGGCTTCGGACCGGGATCCTTGCATCCCGTCCTCTTGCTTCATCCCCGCTGTCGTCCACCTTGTCGGCGCCACTCCTACGACTGTCTCGTCCACCGCGCCCCGCCGCCACCGTCTACCCTCCTAGATCTGCTTCCACGCCGCCGACAGCCATCGCTACCGCAACACCGTCAAATTCTCAGCAGATGCATACACGGCACCGCACCAGAGGCGGTACTCTTTCGTATCTACTCAACTTATTTATCGTAGCAAGAAAATAGATCGCCACTGCTTTACTCTGATTTCTTGTCCATCACTTACTTGTTAGTTGAAAGCAAACATTGGTTGCGAAGTTGCCTTTGTCCGGTTTGCACCTTCAGATCCGCCATGGCACGCTCAACACTATACTCGCAATGCTTATGGTTTTCCCCTTTTATATTCCACACTAGTTAAATGATAGTAGACTAAATTTCAAAATTGGGTCATTCGATTTTTGAGAGCTCGCCGGAGTTCGCCGGTGCAAAGGAAGGGGCTTGGGTGGGGACGGTGGTTGTGGGGGGTGGTGGGGCCTTGCCAAACGAAGAAAACTCAACACGGGTGGGGCGGGGGTGGGGGTGGTGGATGAACACGGGCGGTGGGGGCTGTTCAGGGGAGGGCAGGGGGATCGGGGCCGGTGGTTCGGCCGGCGGCCCGTGCGGTGTTCTGTATGGGAAGAATCAGAGACGAGGAAGAAGAAGGGTTAGGAGACGTAGGATCTTCATCCAACCGCCTGAAATGGTCGACTGACCCAAATGAGAAAAGTCACGTGACTTGCATGCAGACATGCCTTTATATTCAGTACCATCATCATAGCTGCTTAGCACTGCTCCTGAATCCATCAAGCTAAAGAACGTGCCACTCATAATTCCAAACTTGTTGCTCAAATATGAATCTGATATGATGCTGATATTACTAAAACAGATAACATTTAATTGGTTAGCTAATGTTCCTACTTTACTTTCGAAAAGCACGTGCACCACATATAGAGACACAGCAGGGAGTTGCATTATTAATGCACTCAGGTTCATCATGTGCGGGCACTACGCAATGAACATTTTATTATCCAAAATCTGCTTGCTCTTCTTTAGCATGTTCCTCTTTCGTTCTTCTTTAATAAGTACTCTCTCCGTTCCTAAATACAAGTTTGTGTATAGATTTCACAATGGACTACATATGGAGCAAAATGAGTGAATCTACACTCTAAAATGTATCTGTATACATCTGTATGTGATCCATAGTGGAAATCTCTACAAAGACTTATATTTTGGAACGGAGAGAGTATGATAGTAGTACAGTATGTTCCTTGTAGTGAAGATGAACAGGGACATTTGTAGTGTGGAGGTCTATACGGTCGGTTGTGATGGTCACTTTGAACTCTTCAGCCCTCTTTGATTCGTAGGATTTTGTAAACATAGGAATAGGAATTGTAGTGGCCTGCCCACTTGAATCCTATAAGATTAGCAAGGAAACGCGAGGAGCTGTGTTGCCTTTGAGAGTTACACTGATATTAATAGTACCGCACCTTCAGTTGAAGAGAGCTGGTATCCGAAGCCTTTCTAGCCGTACCGACAATACTAGCACATATATTCCAGCAAGTTCCACTTTGCTGATTTCACTCCTGATGCTTACGGTTTTCCCGTTATATCTACACTATGATCTGTGTAGCTGCTTTGCGTCGCACTAGCAGCAGTCCACTCTTTAAGCTAAACAACACACCAATCATAAGTCCAAAGCTTACTTCTTCAAATACGAATTGTGATATGATACTGACATTAGCTAACAGGCACACATTTAATTGGTCAGGTAATGCTCCCACTTGATTTTCCAAATGCATGTGGCCACATATAGAGAGACATCATGGAATTGCATTTCTTTGGGCGCTCTGATTCATCATGGGTGGGCAACCAACATTGTACAGAAAGAAGGGGAATCTCAATAATATGCTTCCTCTTCTGTTCTTTAACATGTTCCTCTTCTGTTCTTCTTTAGTATGCATAGTATGTTCCTTGTCAGGAAGGGGAGCAGGGACATCTGCAGTCAATAGCTCTATTGGGTCGGTTCTGCTAAATGATTTCTCACTTCGAGTTGGTCTGTCATAATACCCCGAAAATGGTGGGAGCCGCGCGGTCTTTGAAAGACTAAACTGATAGTAACAGATGTGCGCCTTCAGATGAATAGAGCTGGCCTGTAGGTGATCGATAGGCTGCATATTAGTAGCGGCAAAACCCGATGTTTTCTAGCCTGTTCCGCTTTCCCAATTTATTTATGGTGGTTATGGTGTACCCCTATTATCTACACTACGATCTGCCTACTGGCTCTGCGCTCTCGTTATCATGGTTTGGCAATAAACTTTCTATACGGTATATTATGAACCTATCATCTGCCAACTGTCCTTACATTTGGGGCCCCCAACAGGGAGCCTATTTTTTGTGTAGTTGTGCTAGATTATATTAATCTACTCACCATATTACAGCACACATGGGCTCTCTCATCAGAATCCAGTGATAGCACACAAGGGTTTACAGGGAGCCTCTATTATATTACAATATCCTCTGCATTACAAAGATAATCTCACTACTATTTTGTTTTCATGCTTTACAGATATTGTACGTAATCACAATGAATATAAGAATGCGCACATCAGAAGAATATTGCGGAACAATTCAATGGGTAACAAACTTGGCATCAAGGGATTGAGGTCCATTGTGGATGCAATGAAACCCACATGCTCCCGACCTATAGATTCGTATTCAGAATATGATCCTAGTGACTATTCTGAGCTCAAGGAGTCAAAGGCAGATGGCCTATTCTGTTCACCCAATAAGGTGCCTGTTCTAATTTGGCAAGGTTTTATTGGTTGCACATATCTTGCATAAGGTGTCTTGCATTTCTTTTGCTTCACTGCCATTTGCTTAGTTTACTCATGATATATGTGAAGATGCCATGCCCATCCATTATCAACACCTATTCCATTTGTCGTCATACCATGTTTTTTCATTCAAATGTTGTTCTTGTGTTTCAGACATCCAAAAGGAAGAGGGTGATTGCAGAACCTGAAGGAGTACAAGCAAAGTCCTTGAAAAAGGTGATGCTACCGGAGAAATCACATAGCACCCGACGTATATTGGCGATAGAACCAGCGCCGCAAAACCTAGGATATCACAACTATGCTGGTAGCTGCTTTGCTCTTGTTAGTACCTATTGTCCTATCGATGTCCTTACATTCATACCTGGTGGATTATGTGACATCATTGTGCATTATAGCTTGCTTATCCACTATTTTCTCCAAATTATCAGATCTATATTAATGCTTAAATTAATGTAGAGTAAACCCAATGCTTATGAAGAAATTTAGTTCTGCATTGTTCTTGTAAGTATATGTTGTCCTTCATCACTGTACTTATATTTGTCAGCTAGTTCTTCATGAACACTTTGCAGCTTATTTTCCCTTGTCCTCCATTTTCCTACACATCAGATGTACATTTACTCTTGCCAAAATATTGAATAAAAGCAATGTTACTGAAGAAGTTTAGCTCTGCATTGCTCTTGTCAGTGCCTTCTGCCTTTATGTTGTATTTACATTTGTACTCTGCATCTTAAGTTAAATAATCGCCATTTGTTCCTATATTTTCACATCTACATTTACTCTGAACAAAATGTAGAATAAAGGCAATGCTCTTGAAGTAGAGTGTGCGGTAATCTTCTTGAATTGCCCCCCCCCCCATAAATATGGACAATGGATTTATAGAGCATGTCTTCACTACTAATGTAAGTTTGTCCTCCTCGAGCCTTCAAACTATGAACAATGGTCTGGTGAAGCTGGCCGCTCCTACACAATGCCATTTCTTGTCGTCTTAACTATGAGCAATGCCTATTATGTTAATGCTATTTTAAACCGTGTCTCTTTATTTCTGACAAACAAATGAGATGAATTGACATCGCTGATGCTTATACGTGCAAAACCTGTTATCTACCTACTTGTTTCTCTTTCAGGGTGACAACATTGCTGCTAGGAAGAACTGCCACAATGATAGTGAGACGAACCCATTGTTTGTCCCTCTAACACATATTCTAGAGTAGAAGGCAACACATCTTGAGGGTAGGGATACAACCACGAAGTCACATCTTGATGTAGTGTCAAACTTACACAGTGACACAAGCTCGATGAAGTCGCCGCCTGAATCTGTTCGACTTCTTCGGTCTGAAATTCAAGCGGAAATACATGATTCCGCTCAAATCCGACTGGAACTCCAATCTCTATGCAAGATTAACCGTAAGTACAGGACATTTATTGATGCTATGCAGCTTAAGTTGGTGGATATGAGCGCCAAAGAAGCGCAGTCTCATCAGGTTGCTAAGCTGCCTGCGCTGCAGCTCCTGGGCCGGGCTAACCTTTCTTGAACTGTTTTGAAGTGTTGTCGGTTTTGTCTATTATTTTGTCCGCCTGTTAACTTCCACTGGTGGCGACCTGCCCAGTTTATGTAATCTGCTCTCTGGTTGCCCTTTATTATCACTGGTGGTGAACTTTGATGCCGAGGGGATGTAATATGCTGTAATTTCTTTGTTGTATAGTCTAGGTTTATTCTTTGTCACGATGTTGTAATTCATTTGCTGTTTCTGCCGTTGCTCTGAGAAAAGGTCATAATATTCGATCGGTGTGCAATGAGCCAATAGGTTAGGTTTATAAAATAATAATTTATGTACTAAAACTGGCTGGTCGCCTATCGCTAGTACGGACCGAACCATGGGCCTACAATCATTGTGGGCCATTAGTTTGGTCTAGTCTTAATCTGGCCCACTATTAGTTTCAGAGCTTTAAAAGGCCTAGTAAACCGCTTGCCTTAATTGGGCCCGAAAATTAAATAGGCTTTTAATAGATTGAAATGTTTTTGGGTCTTGGCTGACCCAATTACATGACGGGAGGGAAGCATGCTGGATATATAACATGCCTAAATTAGGCCCAACGCTCTCAAGGGCCTTTAACGGGCCTATAGGCAGTTTGGGCTAGAATGTATCCACGAAGATTACGGGCCATTAAGAGGCCGAAAGTAACTACGGACCATAATTAGGCTCAGGTGCAACTCGGGCCTTTAAATGGTCGAAAGTGAAACCGGGTCGAAAGAGGCCCATATATAGACAGGGCCACTGACAGGCCGAAATTGGTATCGGGCCGAACTGCTAAACGGGCCATCAAGAGGCCGAAGAGCAAATCAGGCCGCCAATGGGCCCAATGGCATAGTAGCTGTTAAAGGGTCGTATCTGTTATGGGCCGTAATTTGGCCCAATAAATAAAAGTCAGTAACAGGCCGGATCCCGTGTGGACCGTAATTTGGCCCAAACTATTGCAGGCTGTTAACGGGCGGGATCTGACATGGGCCGTAAACAGGGACCAGAATGTTGCAGTCATTTAACGGTCCGTATCTGATGTGGGCTATAATTTGGTCCAGAAAATGTTAGGCTATTAATGGACCGGCCCATTAGATCTGACGAAATCTTGTGGGCCTGTTCCTGGGCCGGCTTTTAGACCTATATGGGCCTCTATTGGGCCGTCCCACATGTCAACGGTTCAATGGCGATCCTTGTCAAATGGACGGTTGACATCTGTCCCAACGCTGAGCTGACACGTGGTTCATCGGCGAATGAGAATTTTACACGTGGAAAATCGCCATTGGTCGGGGCTGTTAACGGGTTATCGGATCCAAACTGGAACCCGATAGCTTAACAGCGACCCGTTACGGTGGATGCCACATGTTGGTCACCCTTGACGAAAGCACTTCTATGCCGCGCGATTTTTCATCATGGAAGTGGACACTTTCGTGATGATAATTTTGGTAATATCATGGAACACTTCTACGACATCACAGGTATGACTATCTTGATTCTGTCATAAAATCGTCATGGATGTACATGCATGACAGAAAACGTGACCTACTGTGACAAACACGTATCATCACGGAAGTGTATTTTTTGCAGTGTTGTCTTGAACTGATATGATTTGAACCGTGTCTCTATTTTGATCTAGCAAGACAATGCAGTGACCATAGGACATAGATATATGTTTGTTTGATGCTTTTATTATGTACTACTTGGCAACAAAAGACTTGGTAGTTTAATCCTGTCCACCTTACTACTGAATTGGTTCACCGAAATGAGTTTCATATACTACATGCTAAACCTGTTATGTGTCTGCCTGTTTCTTCTTTTAGAATGCTGACAGAATATAGGGGAAGAGTACCTTATTAAACAAACAGGAGAAAGCTAATAAGCTTGCTAAGCTTATTGCCAGCATGGTGGATACCTAGGATAACGTTTCTTGAGCTCTTCTGAAGTTGTTTCAGTTGTGGACTCGTTTTGCTGCCGCGTTTATTTGCACTGGTGGCCAGTTTAGACGGCCAGTGTATGTAATATGCTGCTTTGTTCCCTATATTTGCACTGGTGGCGAACTTTGATGCCCGGTGGATGTAATATGTGTAATAGCCGTAATAGCCTATAATTAGTTGCTTGCTTATTTATTTCCTTATTGTCTTGTTTAGTAGTTTGCTTGTAGTCACTGCAGTTCTTTTTCTGCGTTTTTCTAGTGGCCACAATAACCTATTTTTTATAAGTAGGCCACAATAACCATGGGCAACATATGGACCGTTGTAACCATGGTCCTGCTACCTGCTGTAGTGACCGTGGGCCTCTGATACGTCTCCAACGTATCTATATTTTTTTATTGTTCCATGCTATTACATTATCCATCTTGAGTGTTTTATATGCATTTATATGCTATTTTATATGATTTTTGGGACTAACCTATTAACCTAGAGCCCAGTGCCAGTTTCTGTTTTTTCCTTGTTTTTGAGTTTTGTAGAAAAGGAATATCAAACGGAGTCCAATTGACCTAAAAATTTACGGTGATTTTTTATGGACCAGAAGAAGCCCCCAAAGCAAAAGAGTTGGGCCATAAGAGCCACGAGGCCTCCACAAGGGTGGAGCGCGCCCTCCAACCTCGTGGTTGACTCGTGGACCCCCCCCCCCTGACGTGAAACCAACGCCAAAAGTTCCTATAAATACAGAAACCCCTGAAAAGAAACCTAGATCAGGAGTTCCGCCGCCGCAAGCCTCTCTAGCCACGAAAAACCTCTCGGGACCCTGTTCCGGCACCCTACCGGAGGGGGAAACCATCACCGGTGGCCATCTTCATCATCCCGGCGCTCTCCATGACGAGGAGGGAGTAGTTCACCCCCGGGGCTGAGGGTATGTACCAGTAGTTATGTGTTTGATCTCTCTCTCTCTCTCATGTTCTTGATTTGGCACGATCTTGATGTATCGCGAGCCTTGCAATTATAGTTGGATCTTATGATGTTTCTCCCCCTCACCTTCTTGTAATGGATTGAGTTCCCCTTTGAAGTTATCTTATCGGATTGAGTCTTTAAGGATTTGAGAACACTTGATGTATGTCTTGCATGTGCTTATCTGTGGTGACAATGGGATATTCACGTGATCCACTTGATGTATGTTTTGGTGATCAACTTGCGGGTTCTATGACCTTGTGAACTTATGCATAGGGGTTGGCATGCGTTTTCGTCTTGACTCTCCGGTAGAATTTGGGGCACTCTTTGAAGTTCTTTGTGTTGGTTTGAATAGATGAATCTGAGATTGTGTGATGCATATCGTATATTCAAACTCGCAGATACTTGTGGTGACATTGGAGTATCTAGGTGACATTAGGGTTTTGGTTGATGTGTATCTTAAGGTGTTATTTTAGTACGAACTCTAGGGATATTTGTGACACTTATAGGAATAGCCCATTAGATCGATCAGAAAGAATAACTTTGAGGTCGTTTCATACCCTACAATAATCTCTTCATTTGTTCTCCGCTATTAGTGACTTTGGAGTGACTCTTTGTTGCATGTGGAGGGATTGTTATACGATCTAATTATGTTATCATTGTTGAGAGAACTTGCACTAGTGAAAGTATGAACCCTAGGCCTTGTTTCTAGCATTGCAATACCGTTTTCGCTCACTTTTACTACTTGTTACCTTGCTGTTTCTATATTTTCAGATTACAAAAACCTATATCTACTATCCATATTGCACTTGATCACCATCTCTTTGCCGAACTAGTGCACCTATGCAATTTACCATTGTATTGGGTGTGTTGGGGACACAAGAGACTCTTTGTTATTTGGTTCCAGGGTTGTTGAGAGAGACCATCTTCATCCTACGCCTCCCACGGATTGATAAACCTTAGGTCATCCACTTGAGGGAAATTTGCTACTGTCCTACAAACCTCTGCACTTGGAGGCCCAACAATGTCTACAATAAGAAGGTTGTGTAGTAGACATCAAGCTCTTTTCTGGCGCCGTTGCCGGGGAGGTGAGTGCTTGAAGGTATATCTTTAGATCTTGCAATCGAATATTTTATTTCTTGTTTTATCACTAGTTTAGTTCATAAAAGAAAACTACAAAAAATGGAATTAAGGTTGCCTCATATGCTTCATCTTTTTAATATCTTTCGTGAAAATAAGGATTCAGATAATTGTGCTCAATTGCTAGAGGAAGAATGCAATAAAATATTTGACATACAATCTTTGAATGATGAGCATGATTGCAATGTTGTTAGTATGAATTCTTTGAATATCCATAGTACTAATGATGATTGCACTAGTCATGATAAAAATGTTTCTTATAAGCATGTCAAGTTTTGTGGAGTGTATAGAGTTTGCCGTTACATACCAAAAAGGGAAGATAGATTTTGCAAGAGGCATAAGCATTTAGAAACTAAATGGTTGCAAGAGAGGCTAGATGTTTGTGCGGAACAGTTTAATATTTTTAGCCATCCTTGTGAACTTTGCAATGAACATGGACATTTAAATCTCCAATGCAAATTGTTTCATGATCGAATCGTGTCCAAAAATTGTGATGACTTGATTTCCCTTCACATTATAATGAACTTAGTTTGCTTCTGGGATATGAAGAAATGAAACATATAACTAAGGATATTCCAGAATATAACCTTGAGAAATTTCTTGATTTTGATCTAGATGAAATTTATATGTATTGTGCGGTAAATTGCATTGAGAATCCTAAATTGCCAATTACTTAAATACAAGAAAACAAATAGAAGATGAAGAGAATACTAATGAAGGGGAAGAGGTTTCCCAATATCCTCCTATTTTCTCTTATGATGAATCAGGTAACAAGAAGGAGCTTTTTATTCAACCAATCTCATCAATAAGGAGCTCCAAAAGGGTGATAAAACCCACACATGATGTGAGGAAGAAAAAGAAAATACGGAGAAGCAAAGGTAAAAAGGTATCCCTCCCAAATGATGTTGCTCCTATTATTGTTATGCCTATTACTCATTATGATGATTATGATTGGGAAAGTAATGATACTTGTTATAATCTTGAAAATCTTTTTGGCACCAACTTAGAAAGTTGTGATAATAATTGCTATACTATTGGTGCTATCCATATTATTAATGATGAGAATGATTATGCTTGTGATATGCAAAGGCCCAAGCTTGGGGATGCTATGTTTGATGAAAATGACATGTTCGAGAATTTATTTGCTGCAATTAATGTTTGTCCCAAGCTTGGGGATGCTATGTTTAATGAAGATGATATTTTTAGTCCTCCAAGTTTTGATGAGCAAATTTATTATGATGATAGCATGCCTCCTATTTATGATGACTGCAATATTTATGAAAGTGGGTTTGGAAGAGTGTCAACTTTAGGAAGTAGTGATCCCACTATTTCGGAGGGTATTTAATCTTATTTTAATGATAAAAGTGGATTTGGAGAGGTCATGACTTTATTAGTAATGATTCCACTATCTTGGAAGAGGTTTCAATCGATTATGATGAGAACAAAGTTGCTACTTATGATGATTATTGTGATGTCACTTATGTTATAAAAAGTAGTGATGATTATATTCATAAACCTTGTCCTAATTATGATTACCCTTTTTCTGAACATTATTTTTTTAATATGGAAACAATTTATAGTATTCAAGTTTTGTATGACACTCCCACTATTCATGAGAACAAATTTGCTTATGTGGAGAGTAATACAAATTCTATGCTTGTGCATCATGAAAATAATGCTTTATGGATGATTATATTGTTGAATTCATTCATGATGCTACTACAAAATATTATGAGGGAGGAATATATGCTTGGAGCAGTTGCAATAATATCAAGTTTCCTCTGTATGTGTTGAAAATCTTGAAGTTATGCTTGTTCTGCCTTCCTATGCTAGTTGATTCTTGTTCCCATAAGTTGTTTGCTCACAAAATCCCTATGCATAGGAAGTGGGTTAGACTTAAATGTGCTAGTCATATGCTTCATGATGCTCTCTTTATATTTCAATTATTATCTTTCATAAGAGCATCATTGAAATCATCATGCCTAGCTAGAAAGGCATTAAAGAAAAGCGCTTGTTGGGAGACAACCCAACATTTGCCCCTACTGTTTTTGCGTGTTCACATGATTATGCTACTGTAGTAATCATGTTTTATAGCTTTTGTTTCAATGAAGTGCCAAGTAAAGCCTTTGGGATAGTATGGATGATAGTTGACTTGATTATGTGCAAAAAGAGAAACTTTTGCTCCCAGTCCAAGAATTTTGAAAATTCGCTGGAACGTGCTTTTGATCTGAATTTTTTACACAATATTGATATACAAATTCTCTAGATTGTCCTAATTTTTCAGAATTTTTGGAGCTACAGAAGTATGGTTTCAATCCAGATCTTTAGAGACTGTTCTGTTTTTGATAGATTCTGTTTTCGATGCATAGTTTGCTTGTTTTCTAGGTTGTATGGCTTATATTGCTTAATATAAATTGTAGAAATGAGAGGGTACAGTAGGCATCATGTTAGAAAAATTATGAATCTTGTCTTGACAGTAGCAAAGTGAATGATTTGTTTTATTACACTAACGGAACTCGTGAGTTTTCTGTTAAGTTTTGTTGTGAAGTTTTCAAGTTTTGGGTAAAGTTTTGATGGACTACGGAATAAGGAGTGGCAAGAGCCTAAGCTTGGGGATTCCCAAGGCACCCCAAGGTAATATTCAAGGAATACCCAAGCAACTAAGCTTGGGGATGCCCCGGATGGCATCCCCTCTTTTGTCTTCAATTCATCGGTAACTTTACTTGGGGCTATATTTTTATTCACCACATGATATGTGTTTTGCTTGGAGCATCATTTTATTTTATTAGGATTTGCTTGATGTTATTCAGAGACATGTTTTCTACCTTTTAGTTCAATAAAAAAGTCAAGTGTAGCCTTTACCATGCTTATTTTGCAAGTCTATATGTTGTTGTTTTGAAAATAGAAAGTTTGATGTTATGTTTTGTATACTTGTGAATAGTCGGAACATGATAAAATCTTGAAATTTATACACAATGAGTGACAACAAATTTTCTATAGTGTGGTAATTTTTCAGAATTTTTGGAGTTAGGCAAGTATGATTCCTCTTGCATTCTTTGCAGACTATTCTGTTTAGATAGATTGCTGTTATTTTGCATACGTTAGCTTGTTTAATGATTCTATTTGAGGTTAGGAGTATTAAATATGCAGAGGCATTTAGTAGGAAATATCAAATAATAATTTTAGTGATTTTCTACAGTAAAGAATGACAAGGATTTGCATGGATTTATACTAACCTATCTCACAAGTTCTTGTTGAGTATTGTGTGGATGAAGTTATTAAGATTTAGGGAAACCGCGATATGAGAGGAATTAAGGAGACACAAAAGCTCAAGCTTGGGGATGCCCAAGGCATCCCAAGTTAATATTTCAAGAAGTCTCAAGCATCTAAGCTTGGGGATGCCCCGGTTGGCATCCCACCTTTCTTCTTCAGCAATGATTGGTCAGTTTTGGTTGAGCCTAAGTTTTTGCTTCTTCGCATGATATGTGTTATCCTTGCAATGTCATTTTATTTTGCTTTTCTTGCTGTTTTAATAAAATATTAAGATCTGAAAATTTTAAATGAGAGAGAGTCTTCACATAGCTACATAATTATTTGACTACTCATTGATCTTCACTTATATGTTTTTGGAGTAGTTTGTCATTTACTCTTGTGCTTCACTTATATCCTATGAGTAAATGGTTGAATGAATTGAATATCATAAATCTGAAATTATATATGATTCATATGCTTATCCCATGGGGAGTAATGACTTCACATCTAAGGAGTATAGGTGGTAAATTTATTGAAAGTTAGCAAACATAGTTTTGGTCACTTGAACAATTCATGAAAGAATATTGAAGGAAGAGAAATTTCACATATAATATACTATATTGGACATCTTCTATGATTGTGAGCCCCATTAATTATTTTCAAACTTGAGCAAATACGTTGAGGTTGAACAAGGAAGACAGCATAATGAATTATGCTTGGGTATATTTGTATAGAAGTTATATTGTTATGGATCCTCCAAAATGTGGTGCTTGCTTTTTAGAATCTTTTGCTAGCCAAAATCTCTGTACTAAGCGGGAATACTACTTGAGCATCCAAAATCCTTGAACCAATTTCTTCCATGAGTGTCCACCATATCTACCTATATGCGGTATTTACCTGTCGTTCCAAGTAAATTTGCATGTGCCAAACTCTAAACCTTCAAATAATAATCTGTTTTGTATGCCCGAATCGCTCATGTAGCAACTAAGGGCTGTCAGTATCTTCCATGCTAGGTGGGTTATTCTCACGATGAGTGGACTCCGCTCATCATTCACGAGAAAATGGTTAGTAATTGGGATGCCCAGTCCTATGATCAAAAGATCAAAAACAAAATCGCAAATAATTTAAACAAAACTCCCCCAGGATTGTTGATAGTTGGACGGCACCCGTTGTTTCGGACAAGCCGTGGAGTGTGATTGTTGGTGGAGGGGGAGTAAAAACTTTACCTTTCTGTTTGGGAACCGCCCATAATGTATCTAGCATGGAAGATATTGGGAACTCTTGGTCGTTATGTTGAGAATGAAAGCATACCTCTCAAAATTATTTTCATCTCTGTTTTAAAAGCTTCGAGCTCTGGCACCTTTGCAAATCCCTGCTTCCCTCTGCGAAGGGCCTATCTTTTACTTTTATGCAAGAGTCAGTAGTATTCCTTCTCATTCCAACCTACTCTTTAGTTGGTAAGCATCATGTGGTGGGGAAAGATCTAAGCATATATGGCAATTCAAATATATTTGATCATGAATTATTATTGTTGACAATTATCTATATGATAAATAAGTTGGGAGGCGAAACATTAAGCCCATATCTTTCTCTGTGTTCAATGGATGCTATTTGTTCTAAAAATATGCTTTGAGTGGTAGCAATCATGAAAGACTATATGATAGTTGAGTATGTGGGATTTGCTAAATTAAAGCTCTTACATGGACCCTTCCTGAAAATAAGATGAATTGCAATTGTTTGATGACTGAGAACATAGTTTGTTAGTTTTCAAGAAAGTTTATGGTCTATGCTTTAACATGTGAATAACTTGTTACTTGATCATGAAAAGTTTTATGATATGAGCTGCTGTTATGATATATAATGATGCTAGAAAGAGTGATTGAAATTATCATTGATCAAACTTGTGCACTTGCTAGCATTCCATATCAAAAGTTCTGTTTTTATCATTTACCTACTCGAGGACGAGCAGGAATTAAGCTTGGGGATGCTTGATACGTCTCCAACGTATCTATAATTTTTATTGTTCCATGCTATTATATTATCAATCTTGGATGTTTTATATGCTATTTTATATGATTTTTGGGACTAACCTATTAACCTAGAGCCCAGTGCCAGTCAGAAAAAGGAATATCAAATGGAGTCCAATTGACCTGAAAATTTACGGTGATTTTTTATGGACCAGAAGAAGCCCCCGAAGCAAAAGAGTTGGGCCAGAAGAGCCACAAGGCCTCCAGAAGGATGGAGGGCGCGCCCAACCCCCTGGGCGCGCCCTCCGACCTTGTGGTTGACTCGTGGACCCCCCCTGACGTGAAACCGACGCAAAAAATTCCTATAAATACACAAACCCCCGAAAAGAAACCTAGATCGGGAGTTCCGCCGCCGCAAGCCTCTGTAGCCACGAAAAACCTCTCGGGACCCTGTTCCGGCACCCTGCCGGAGGGGGAATCCATCACCGGTGGCCATCTTCATCATCCCGACGCTCTCCATGACGAGGAGGGAGTAGTTCACCCTCGGGGCTCAGGGTATGTACCAGTAGCTATGTGTTTGATCTCTCTCTCTCTCTCTCTCTCGTGTTCTTGATTTGGCACGATGTTGATGTATCACGAGCTTTGCTATTATAGTTGGATCTTATGATGTTTCTCCCCCTCTACCTTCTTGTAATGGATTGAGTTTTCCCTTTGAAGTTATCTTATCGGATTGAGTCTTTAAGGATTTGAGAACACTTGATGTATGTCTTGCATGTGCTTATTTGTGGTGACAACGGGATATTCACATGATCCACTTGATGTATGTTTTGGTGATCAACTTGCGGGTTCTATGACCTTGTGAACTTATGCATAGGGGTTGGCACGCATTTTCGTCTTGACTCCCCGGTAGAAACTTTGGGGAACTCTTTGAAGTTCTTTGTGTTGGTTTGAATAGATGAATCTAAGATTGTGTGATGCATATCGTATAATTAAACCCGCGGATACTTGTGGTGACATTGGAGTATCTAGGTGACATTAGGGTTTTGGTTGATGTGTATCTTAAGGTGTTATTTTAGTACGCACTCTAGGGCTGTTTGTGACACTTATAGGAATAGCCCATAAGATCGATCAGAAAGAATAACTTTGAGGTGGTTTCGTACCCTACAATAATCTCTTCATTTGTTCTCCGCTATTAGTGACTTTGGAGTGACTCTTTGTTGCACTCTGAGGGATTGTTATATGATCTAATTATGTTATCATTGTTGAGAGAACTTGCACTAGTGAAAGTATGAACCCTAGGCCTTGTTTACTAGCATTGCAATACCATTTTCGCTCACTTTTACTACTTGTTACCTTGCTGTTTTTATATTTTCAGATTACAAAAACCTATATCTACTATCCATATTGCACTTGTATCAGCATCTCTTCGCCGAACTAGTGCACATATGCAATTTACCATTGTATTGGGTGTGTTGGGGAGACAAGAGACTCTTTGTTATTTGGTTGCAGGGTTGTTTGAGAGAGGCCATCTTCATCCTACGCCTCCCACGGATTGATAAACCTTAGGTCATCCACTTGAGGGAAATTTGCTACTGTCCTACAAACCTCTGCACTTGGAGGCCCAACAACGTCTACAAGAAGAAGGTTGCATAGTAGACATCAGCCTCCTATGGGCCGTATGATCGATTAGCCAAACATGGGCCATACTATTCGTGGTCCAATAACGGTCCGCAAAATGGGCCGTAAACAGGCTAGAGTGGAAATCGTCTGTTTATGGCCCGACCATAAAAGGTCGTTAATAGGCCGAAATGTATAACATGCTTAATTCTATCGACATGCATCAAGGTTCGTTAATGGACCATATTTGATGACGCTATGAAAATAGCCCAACAGGTTAACGGGCCACAAACGGGCTGACTATAACCACAGGCTGAATTTGGCCCACAAGTGGAACAGGCCAGTAACGGACCATAAGTAACCAAATGCTAGAAATGAGCTCAAAAATAAATAGGCCCTTAGAAGGCCGAAAGTTAACACGGTCTGGAAATGGCCCAACGGAATAATGGGTCGTTAATGGGTATAAAGCGATACACTGTTCATTATGGGCCAGTTTCACCATGGGCTTTAATGGGCCTGGAGTTACAAAGGGCCTCGTATGGCCGAAAGACTTCATAGACCTTACATGGGCCGGAAGTTACAACGGGTTGGAATCATATTGGACGGCCCAGATGACGCTACTAGGCCTAATTCAGATAGGCCATAACAGGCCGTGAGTTAGTGGGCTGTAAATGGGCTATATGCGAACATTCCGTTAACAGGCTTTCCGTGGGCCGGCCCGCTACCTTTTGACCAAGTCAAACGGGCCGGCCTTTTCACATGAATGGGCCTTTGTTGGGCCATGCCACGTGTCGACGTATCACAGGCGCCTCCCGTCCAATGAGTGGATGCCATCTGTCCCAACGCTAAGCCGACACGTGGTTCCTCTCGCCATTGGGAATTTTACACGTGGAAAATCCCCATTGGTTCGGGCTGTTAATGGGTTATCGGATCCAAACCAGAACCCGGTAGGTTAGCGGCGACCCGTTATGGTGGATGCCATGTGTCGGTTACCGTTGACGAAAGCACTTCCATGACGCGCCATTTATCGTCATGGAAGTGGACACCTCCGTGATGATAATTTTGGTATTGTCATGGAACACTTCTACGACAACACAGGTATGACTATCTTGATTTTGTCATAAAATCATCATGGATGTACATTCATGACAGAAAACGTGACCTACTGTGACAAACACGTATCATCACGGAAGTGGTTTTTTTTTTGTAGTGTTATGATTACCCCCTCTCGCAAGCATCCGCAGCTACGAAATAAGAATTAAGATAAATCTAACCACATCATGAAACATATGGATCCAAAGCAGCCCCTTACGGAATAACGCATAAACTAGTGTTTAAGCTTCTGTCACTCTAGCAACCCATCATCTACTCATGACTCCACAATGCCTTCCCTTAGGCTCAAGTATGGTGAAGTATCATGTAGTCGACGTTCGCATGACACCACTAAAGGAAGAAACAACATACATATCATCAAAATGTCAAACGAATACTAACTTCACATGATTACTTATAACAAGACTTCTCCCATGTCATCAAGAACAAAAGTAACTACTCAAAAATCATATCATGTTCAAGATCAGAGGTGTATTGAATATGCTTGAGGATCTGAACATTTAATCTTCCACCAAATAAACCAACTAGCATCAACTACAATATGTAATCGACACTACCAACAACCCACATGTACCAATCTGAGGTTTTGGGACAAAGATTGAATATAAGAGATGAACTAGGGTTTGAGATGAGATGGTGCTAATGAAGATGTTGATGAAGATTGGTCCTCCCATGATGAGAGGATCGTTGGTGATGTTGATGGCTTCGATTTCCCCCTCCCGGAGGGAAGTTTTCCCTTGCAGAATCGCTCTGCCGGAGAGCAAACATGCTCCTGCCCAGGTTCCGCCTCGAGACGGCGGCGCTTCATCCCGAAAGTCTCATCCTTATTTTTTCTAGGTAAATGGCTTCATATAGCATAAGATGGGTACCGAAGGCCTACCAGGGGTCCCACAAGCTCACAGGCGCGCACCTGAGCTCGTGGCTCCCTGATGGCCCGCCTTTTGGTAATTCTTCTTCTAGTACTTTTATATAATACAAAATAATTCTCCGTAAATTTTCAGGTCATTTGGAGTTGTGCAGAATAGCAATCTCTGTTGTAGCTTTTTTAGGCCCAGAACTCCAGCTGCCGGCAATCTCCCTCTTCATGTGAAACTTGCACAATAAGATAGAAAAGGCATTAGAATTGCATCATAAAGTGAAATATCAATCCAAAGCATAATAAATAATAGTAGGAAAACATGATGCAAAATGGACGTATCAACTCCCCCAAGCTTAGACCTCGCTTGTCCTCAAGCGAAAGCCGAAATCGATAATCATGACCACATGTTTAGAGAGAGAGGTGTCGATAAAAACAAAATACAGACATGAAGGCATCATGATAATTATTATAGCAGCAATATATCATCACAAAACTTAGCATGCTAAAGTAACAATTAATCCACATGCTAAAGTATGGACTATAAACTTCATTTGGAATTAACAAACTATGATCAGTCATTGAAAAACTTACAATCCATCATATTTTCTGAAAGAGTCTATGTAAGAGCTATGTTTAGCAAGTTCACATACTCAACTATCATTTAGTCTTCTATGATTGCTGACAGTCACAACATATTTATAGAGCAAAGTTTTAGTCAAAACACAGAGGAAGATGGAGGTTTATAATTTTCACCGCCCAACTTATTTATCAAGGATAATGTCAACAATAATAACTCATGACCACCTACATCCAACCAAATATATATATGTCTGGATCTTTCTGTTAGACTTTAATCCCATAGGATCTACATAACAGGAACGTTTAGCCTAGACTTTAGATCACCTAATTGCATTATGAACAGAGGGATAGATTGGATCTTACCACCAATGGAAGAAGCCGTTGGTGTAGGCGATGCGAAGTCCCGTGCCTGCTCGATGCAGGCTTAACGCAAGCTCGGTGTAGATGCTCGCTGTAGGTGTCGGTGTACAAAAGGAGGGGCACACTTTTGTACCCCTTTACCTGTGCACGGGCAGTCGGAGCCGCGCCCACGGTCACACCAAGCAGAACAGGGGAGGTGAGCCAAGGTAAAACAGAAGCCCAAGATAACCAGAGCAACGCCAAGGCCAAGACCACAAAGAGCAGAGGGACGAAGCAGGTTCCCCCGGCAAGACCCTTGCCGGGGCAGCCTCAGCAACCCCGGCAAGACCCTTGCCGGGGCAGCTCGCCCCACACCAACAGAGCGAGCCACCCTTGAAGCCCACGGTCTCCAACATCACGTTGGGCCAGGGCTCGGGAGGCACCTCCATGGTGGCATGCAGATCTTTGTGAAGACAAGGAACACTCAAGATCAGTTGAGGATTAGAAGACGATGATCCTCGGCAAGATCCTTGCCGAGGAAGGCCACCAGACCCCCGGCAAGGTCCTTGCCGGGGACGACAGCGCGCCACGGCAAGACCCTTGCCGGGCCACCCGGCAAGGCCCTCACCAAGGACTGTAAGTGCATCTAGTGCCCCTTAGTGATTTGGTGTATTGAAGACTTATAAGTTAAGGGACTAATGTGCTTATGAGTGTACACATGTCTATAAGTTTATGAGGAGATTGATATTTATAGAGAAAGTCGACCCCTAAAAATGAAGTTCTTCAACTGAAGACTTTGGATTTCTGAAGACTTTCTGAAGACTTTGAAAGTGAAGAAATTGGTGTGACCTTGAAGACTTGGTATTTATTTGAGGAACATGAAGCATGAAGACTTTTGTTTTCGTAGTTTCATTTTCTCTTTCTTGAGTCATAGGAAACACCGTACTGTTAAAGGGGGTCGAGGAAATACTAAGAAAAAAATTCCATGTGATGCTCAACTCAAAATCCTACACCTACCAATCCCTTCGAGTGAAGCCATTGGAAATCTCATACAGTTCAGTCATATTCTTCAGTGACAGAGACGAAGCTCTTCTGGTCTCTGAGGAATTTGTTCTGACTGAGGAGTTAGGAATTCGCCAGTGCGGATTGCCTGCACAGTGAGGAACATGATAGCCCTAAGGAATTTGATACTCAAATTTTCGACCGTTGCTGTGCTATGCGCCAGCTGTCCCAAAATATCTACCCACCTAACGGTCATATCATTGAAGGGCATTTATGTCTTATCATGTCGGGCTGCTCCCTAGGCTATAAATAGCCGCCCCCTACAACCACTAGCTGGTTGGTTGCTCCGAGAGAAACTGACACTTGTCATTTGAGAGCATCCCATCCTCCGAGGACTTTGAGCGAAAATCATCAAGTGAGGAAAAACCCAAACCCAAACACCAACAAACCCAAAGTGATTGAGCATCACTGAAGAGATTGATCCTGCGTGGATCCGACGCTTGTTACCTTTGAAGACTGTGCTTCTTCCAGACGGTTAGGCGTCATGGTCTAGAGCATCCAAGAGGAAATTGTGGATCGCCGAGTGACCGAGTTTGTGAAGGTTCGGAAGTCACCTGAAGACTTACCACGAGTGATTGGGCGAGGTCTATGTGACCTTAGTTCAAGGAGAATACGGTGAGGACTGTGTGTCCGGGACTGTGTGTCCTCAGGTACCTAGCCGCTCCAACCAGACGTACAACTGAGACAGTAGTTGGAACTGGTCTACCAAATCATTGTCTTCACCAAGCCTACTGGTTCTATTTCCTCAACTCTTTCATCTCCTCATTACTGTGTTGTGCACTTGTTCATATCTGTGTTTGAAGACTTTGACTGAAGACTTTCTCAATTTCCTCAGTTCAATTTCTTCAGTCTGTTTGTCTTCATCCTGTGTTATCCTGTGTTTATGCTTTCTGTACTCTGTGCTTGTCTTCATTTCATCATGATGACCATGCTTGTGTTCTGCTATGCATACTTTTGAGTACTTATTCCGCTGCAAGTAGTTCTTCGCTAAGGAATTTCCTCACTGGCAAATTCCTCAGTGAATAATTCATAAAAATCGCCTATTCACCCCCCCTCTAGTCGATATAACGCACTTTCAAGGACGCCAGCGGGGCCACCGCCAGGCCCGCGCCAACCAAGTTTCCACCGCCGTTCGCATGCAGCTGCCAGCTCAACCAGCTGAGCAGGCACCTGCGTGGCAACATGCAGCTCCCAGGCCAACTCATCAAGCGCCTGCGTGGCGGCATGCAGATCTTCGTGGAGGCTCCACCACCGCGCCACCTCAGCTGCCTGACTGCCTACATGGCACCGCATGCCTCAGTGGCCAGGGCGCGTGTCGAAGCGAGGAGGAGCAGTGACGGACGGGACGGGCCTCACCCCCATCCCCGATAAACGCATTAAATGCATCTTGTCCTGTAATACGAGCGATAAGCTCATAGCACTGTGCGCCTTTCCACCTCCTGTGTGCCACTGTGGCAGCCCCTTTCGACTATAAAGGAGGCCCATGGCATACCGGGGAAGGATTTGCCTCTTGCGAACCACGCACTCACCACAGCTAGTTCGAGAGCTCAAGAACTCTCTGAAATACACCCACCAACGTAGGACTAGGGTTTTACGCATCCTCGCGGCCCGAACCTGGGTAAACGATCCTCGTGCTGGTTACTAATCCTGCTCTTCTCGCAACCCTGTGCCCCGGCAACCATAGTAGGGGTTCTTGTGATCCCATAGGTGTCGTTCCACACCGACATCTTTGGCGCGCCAGCTAGGGGGAGGCGCAATTGTGAGAATCTGGTCTAGTAGCGAACCTAGCAGTTCTTCGTCGCCATGGCTCCCAAGAAGAAGACGGCCACGGCGATCGGCTCATTGGGAGCCGAACTGCCCGTGCCAGTGCGGGCGAGCAGTGGGCCGGTCGCGGACAGGACCCGGGCCGCGGTCCGCGAACACCAGCATCGCCCTGGCAGTCAGAGCCTGGCGAGCGGCGCCGTTCGCGCGCCAGACGACCGGCCGCACGTCGCCAGATCCAAAGACGGAGCTGGACCCCCCGCAGGTTGCGCGGGGCCCTCCAGGAGTGCCGTTGTGCCACCCCCGGGCGGCGCAACGACCTCCAAGACGCCCACGCCGGCGACCACTGTGCGCTCTTCCACGCCGGTGACCCTGGGCACCGACGTGGGAAGAGCCCTGTGCGTCGTCCACGGGATGAAGGAGTTCAACATGCCCGCCGAAGTGCTGGCGAAAATGGCACGCAGCTGTTGGATCATAACGGAGCTCCTTCTAACATGGTTAGAAGTCGAAGCGCGCCGCGATCCACGCAGCTGTCGCCGCCGCCCACGCCAGCAGAAGCTTTGGCACGCGCACAGCTGCTCCTCGACTTCCCTCCTGCTGCAGAGAAGCTCGATGAGTGGAGGGCCACCATCCGGAGCCTCGTCGCCATCGCCAACAAAGACGATCCGCGCCCGGTGAGGCCCTCGGGTCGGTGCTCCACCGAGCCACCACATGCTGGCGCTGGGAGGACCGGGGGAGCTACGGCCACGGTGCACTCTCCTCCTCCTCGCCAGCCGCCGTGGGCGTCGGCCTGTCATGACGACGCTTGTGATAACATCTCCATAGCGTCGTCTGACTCGCGGACCCTCTGCGACCAGCGCCAGGTTCTTCGGGAACGAGCTCACGAAGACGCTCGGACCACCATCGAGCGTCGGCGCAAAACGCGCCACCAGACGGACAAGCGGGCGGGACCCGCTATGGACCACCCAGCACCGGGGGGCTCCGGCGGCCTACCTTACGAGGTGGGCTGCCCGGCCCGTCACCCGTGAGCTGCGGCAGTTCCAGTGGCCGTCCCACCACACGTTCAAGCCCGACGTCGGCGAGAAGTACACTGGCAAGACCCATCCGTTCGAGTTCCTCAGCATCTACACCATCGCGATGCAGGCTGCTGGGGCTCGCGACGACAAGGTGCTTGCCAACTATTTCCTGCTGGCACTGAAGCCCAATGTTATGTCTTGGTTGATGCACCTGCCGGCAGATTCCATTTCTTCTTGGTTGGATCTGTGCCATGAGTTTGTTGGCGCCTTCACAGGAGGCCACTAAGCTCATGGCCAGGCCAGTGATCTGCATATCATTCCCCAGGAGGAAGGGGAAACCCTGCGCAAGTACATCCAGAGATTCAGCCGGGTGCAGTACAACATCCCCGACGTTCATCCCGTCGCTGTGATCAGCGTGTTCCATCAGAACGTGCGCAACTGCAAGATGCGCGAAGAGCTGGTGATGACCAAGGTTAAGGATGTGGCCGAGCTCTACGTTCTGGCCGACAGGTGCGCCCGGGCTGAAGAGGGAAGGAAGTACCCCGGCGAAGATGCCGGTGCGGAAACCGACTCTACCGACGAAGACGTCGCCACCCCGACGAAGAAGGGCCGGCGTCGCAACAGGAAACGCAAAGGCAAGGCCGTGCTTGCCGTTGAAGGATCTGACGACACCGGCGTTGCCAAGAAGGTCAAGGCAGACGCCCCCGGCAAGGAGATTGCCGGGTGCGCCGCCTGCTGGGCCTTGGCGACTACCGACAAGCCAGGAAGCTCCGGCAAGCAATACTGCAAGATCCATCGCACCAAGGGCCGCGACCTCCAGAACTGCCGACAAGTCGAGCTGCTTGCTGAGAAGCAAAAAGCTGAGTACAAGAGGCGGGACAAGGAGAAGGACCAAGATGGTGCCGAGGGATCCGGCAAGAAGCGTGGCGGCCAAGGAGGCCGCCGCGGCAAGGACAACCAGCAAGAGAGGCCCGCCCAGGGCCGTGACAAGAAACAAGAAGACGATGATCACGACGAGGACGACGAGTCTGGTGAGCAAGAGTTCCAGAAGGCTACTGAGCCATGTGCGTCGATGGTGGCGCCTCGCTGCATACTTCTCACCGCCAGCTCAAGCAGTGGGCGCGTGAGATTACAGCAGCGGAACCGTCATTCGACGCTCAGAAGCCGCTGAAATGGTCCAGCACGCCCCTCATCTTTGATGCCGAGGACCACCCTGACCGCACAACCGCGGTCGGGTGTTTGTCGTTGTTGGTCTCACCAACAATACGCAACCTTAAGGTGAACAAAATGTTGGTTGACGGCGGGGCTGGCCTGAACTTGATCTCGCCTGTCGTAATCAAAAGACTGCAAATTCCTGATGGAGACCTCGAGGAAACGGGTACATTTCAAGGGGTCAATCCGGGGAGGAGCCAGCCGAAGGGGAAGGTCACACTGCCTGTGACGTTTGGAGGGGAGTTGAACTACAGAATGGAGAGGATCGTCTTCGACGTGGCCGAGATCCCCTTGCCCTACAACGGGATCCTCGGCCGCCCGGCACTAGCCAAGTTCATGGCAGCATCACACTATGCCTACAACATGCTAAAGATGCCCGGGGCATTGACCATCATCTCCGTCCCCTCCGACAAGAAGGACGCGCTGATCTGCGCCGACCAACTCTACCGGGAAGCAGTTGCAGTAGCTGCCGTCAAGGCACCTGCTCCTGCCGCTGAAGGCCCGGAAGGGAAGAGAAAGCCCGGCAAGACCTCTCGCACCCACTCCGGCAAGCATGCCTCTTCGGAGTGCTACTCTACCGTCGAGGACGTGACAAAGAGCTCTACCGGCAAGAGCAAGAAATCCAGAGCCGAGCCACCGCAGACCAAGAAGGTGTCCGCCAGGGAGGATGGCATGGGAGGGGCCTTCACCATAGGCTCCACCCTCGACAGCAAATAGGAAGGCGCGCTCATCACCTTCCTGCGGGCGAATGTCGACGTGTTTGCGTGGCAAGCATCCGACATCCCTGGTGTTGGAGGTGATTGAGCACCACCTAGTTGTCTGTCCTCATGCGCGGCCCGTCAAGCAGAAGGTTAGAAAGCAGGCTCTGGAGAGGTAGGAGTTCATCACAGAGGAGATCAGGAAGTTGGAAGCGACAGGTTTGGTGAGAGGAGTGCTCCACCCGACGTGGTTGGCCAATCCGGTAGTGGTGCGCAAGGCAAATGGGAAGTGGAGGCTGTGTATTGACTACACAGATATCAATAAGGCTTGTCCTAAGGACCCCTTCCTGTTGCCGCGCATCGACCAGATTGTCGACTCCACGGCCGGGTGTGATCTGTTGTCATTCCTCGATGCCTACTCGGGCTACCACCAAATCTTCATGACAAGGGAAGATGAAGAGAAGACAACATTCATCACCCCATGTGGTACGTATTGCTTTTTGCGGATGCCTTTCGGGTTGAAGAGTGCTGGCTCGACGTTTGCAAGAGCAGTCCAAATTGGTTTTGAACCCCAGCTCCATAGAAATGTGGAAGCATACATGGATGACATAGTGGTCAAGACCAAAGACGGGGCAACTCTTGTGCAAGATCTGGGAGAGACATTTGCCAACCTGCGCAAGATCAACCTCAAGATGAACCCTGAGAAGTGTGTCTTCGGCGCTCCGTCCGGCAAGCTTCTTGGGTTCTTTGTGTCGCAGCGCGGGATCGAGGCAAACCCAGACAAAATCAAGGCTATTGAGCAGATTGAGGCGCCCAAGAGGATCAAGGATGTGCGTCAGCTCGCCGGCTGCGTCGCCGCCATGAGCCGATTCATCTCCAAGTCCGCCGAGCGCGCCCTTCCTTTCTTCAAAATCTTGAAGAAGGTGAGCCCAATGGAGTGGACCCCAGAAGCCGAGGCAGCATTCCAATATCTGAAGAAATACCTTTCCTCCATGCCAATACTGGTTGCGCCTAAACCACAAGAGCCGTTGCTGCTGTATCTGGCGGCGACGAATCAAGTGGTCAGTGCTGCACTGGTGGCACAGAGGGAGGTCGACGAGGAGGCAGTGACGGCGGCAGAACCAACGGATGGCAAGCCAAGGATTCCCCCGGCAGGGCCTGGTGCCGGCAAGGCGAGGCCCCCAGCAAAGTCTGATGCCACCAAGGCAGTGCCCGCGCAGTCGAGTGAGCTGGTGCAGAAGAAGAAGATGATGCAGAACCCGGTTTACTTTGTCAGCTCCCTCTTGCAGGGAGCTAGATCGAGGTACTCCGGTGTGCAGAAATTGCTCTTCGGCCTCCTTATGGCCTCGAGGAAGCTGCGTCATTACTTCCAAGCCCACGAGATCACTGTCGTCACCCGCCTCCCATTGCAACGGATACTGCATAACCCAGATGCAAACGGAAGGACTGTGGAATGGGCCTTGGAGTTGTCAAGTTTTGGTTTGAAGTTTGAAAGTACCTCGACAATCCAGAGCAGAGTCTTGGCGGAGTTCATTGCAGAATGGACCTCAACGCCTGACGAAGAAATCCAGGAGACCGCTCACCCCGGCAAGGAAGCAGACCGCGACTGGATCATGTACTTTGATGGGGCTTTCTCGCTGCAAGGCGCTAGTGCCGGCATGCTACTCGTCGCGCCCACCGGAGAGCACCTCAAGTACGTGGTCCAGATGCACTTTCCCAGGGAGATGTCCACCAACAACACTGCGGAATACGAAGGGCTGCTTGTCGGTCTCAGGATCGCGGCAGACCCTCGGGGTTAAGAAGCTCATCGTCAGGGGTGACTCGCAGCTCGTTGTCAGACAGGTCAACAAGGATTATCAGAGCCCATTGATGGAGGCTTACGTAAATGAGGTGAGGAAGCTGGAGGAACGCTTTGACGGTATCCAAGCAGAGCACGTCCCCCGAATGGAGAACGACATCGCCGATTACCTGTCAAAGCATGCTGCATTCAAGCTACCTGTGGAACCAGGTACCTTTTTGCTCCGGTTAACTCAACCATCCGTTGAACCATCAACGGGGCAGAACAAGCGGAGGAAGTCAGGTCCCGGCAAGTACTTTCCTACCGAGCCCCCTGGGGCTGCCGGCAAGGGTGCTGTCGCGGACGTTGAGCCTGCCAAAGGGCAACTGGCTCCGGCAGGGCGTCAAGCCCTGGCCGTGGAGACAGCCGCGCCCATGGCTGAGGAAATGCCTTTGGTCCTTGCCGTCGAGCCCCAGGCTCCGACATGGGCACAACATACTGTCTGATTCCTCCAAACAGGGGAACTTCCTGAGGAGCAGGAGGAAGCGGAAAAAGTAGCCCGTCGGTCCGCCCTGTACCAGTTCGTCGTCGACGTCCTATACAGGAGAAGGCCGAACGGCGTGAAATTGAAGTGCATCCCCCGGGAGGAAGGACTGGAGCTGTTGGCAGAGATACATGGAGGCATATGTGGCACCCACATAGGGTCGAGGGCCCTTGACGGAAAGGCGTTCCGGCAAGGTTTCTTCTGGCCCACCACCCTCCAGGATGCGACGGCACTAGTAACCAAGTGTGAAGCGTGTCAGTTCCATTCAAAGAAGCTTCATCAACCAGCTAAAGCCCTTCAAACAATCCCTCTCTCCTGGCCATTCTTCTCGGTCTGGGGCTCGATATACTGGGCCCTTTCCCCCGCGCTGTCGGGGGCTTTGAGTACTTGTACGTTGCAATCGACAAGTTCACAAAGTGGCCGGAGGTGGAAGCAGTGAGAAAGGTGACTGCTCCGTCGGTTGTCAAGTTTTTCAAGGGACTGGTCTGCCGTTTTGGTGTGCCAAACAGAGTCATCACCGACAACGACACGCAGTTCACAAGCCACACCTTCATGCAATACATTCAAGACCTCGGCAGCAAGGTATGTTTTGCTTCCGTGGCACACCCACGGAGCAACGGCCAAGCGGAGAGGGCAAATGCTGAAGTGTTGCGAGGCCTAAGAACAAAGACTTTTGACAAGCTGCGCAAGAGCGGAAGGCGCTGGATTGATGAATTGCCGGCGGTTCTTTGGTCGATCAGGACGACGCCAAATCGAGCCACCGAACAGACACCCTTTGGCCTAGTATATGGGGCGGAGGCAGTTCTCCCCACGGAACTCATATACGGGTCACCTCGAGTGCTCGCTTATGATGAGCTTGAGCAAGAGCAGTTGCGGCAAGATGACGCAATGCTCCTTGAGGAAGATCGTCTTCGGGCGGCTGTGAGAGCAGCACGCTACCAGCAAGCCATGCGCCGCTACCATAGCCGCAAGGTTCATGCCCGAAGCTTTGAGGAAGGCGACCTTGTTCTTCGGCGCGTTCAGTCGACCAAGAATTCCAACAAGTTGACGCCAAAGTGGGAAGGACCTTATCGGGTAATACGAGTCACCAGGCCCGACGCAGTCCGCCTGGAGACCGAAGATGCTGTCCCAGTGAGCAACTCCTGGAACATCGAGCATCTTCGCAAGTTTTACCCATAAGGCGCGGCTTGCTGGGCCTCCCGGCAAGCCACCTTTTGTACAAGCTTTGCCGGCAAGGCATGTAACCCTTTGTACAAAGCCAAGCGCAGACCCTGAGCATAAATAAATGAAGCGCTGGCGCCCTAAGTTATAGCATGCATGCTAGGTCGAGTCTCTTCTTTGGTTAGGGTTGATAGTACTTAGCGGCGACTAACCCCTAGCCTAGAGGTCGAGTGCGCGTCTATCTGTTTCTTTTCTGTCCTCCTTTGGTTCGCAGGGCACATGAGCACTTCTGTTGAGCTACTTGGAAGAAAGGAAACGGACCGGCGTCCCGACCCCGGCAAACCAGAGTTGCCGGGGGCTGCAAGCACAAGGATCCAACCGCGGCAAGACAAGGTTGCCGGGGGCTGCAGATCCAGATAAGTCTTTCATCCTCTATCATGCATTTCGGAACGGAACTGGGATATGTGAAACCTCATTTTATTTCTAGGCCACCGTGCTCCCCTTTTCTATACCCAAGGATTATCTCCTGGGCCCGGATTTGGTTGTAGTCACGGTGGCAAGGAAGTAGAATGAGGAGCCTAAGCCCGCTTCATCCCTGCCTCCGCCAAGGGCGCGAGAATGGTCGAGCGAAGTGGGGGTACGGAAAGGCCTGTTGCCCGGTGAAAACGTTTATCTTAAATTGTAACAAGGATTCGCTCCTAGTCGCGGGGTCTACCCACGAACGAAAAACCCGGCAAACATCCCTTTTTCATTAAAAGCATCCCACACAGGTACAGTCTGTGTGGAATGAAAAACATGAACAAAGGGGATTACAAGCTTTAAATTTAACGAGGCCCGAAGGCTTACAGATTAAAAAAGAGATAAGATGCCCGTGATCCCTTTCTTGTCCCTCTCCTCAGGAGGCAGGTCAAGGAGGTGAAAGGGCAAAAGGGGCGCCTAGGCGAGCTACGAGCAGCAGAAAGCACCAAGAGAACACCTCGCTGGCCGCCCACGGGTGGGCCGGTGATGACGGTGCCGGGAAAGGAGCTGGAAGACGAGGCGGCAGGACCGGCAATATGCGATGAAGGCATCGGTGCCCGCGTACTCTGAGTTGACGGCCTTGCCGCCCACCCTCTTCCTCTTCCGCAACCTCCCAATGCTAGCCGCCCAAGGAGACGGCCCCGAGTTCAAGGAGCTGGCCCCACCCCCGGCAAAACTCTGCCGGAGGAGCGGCCAGGTGCAGATGCTGCTACTACCGCACCCGCCCAGGCGCGGGGCGTCCGACGCCTAGTCGGACTCGTCCTCGTCATCTGCCCCGCTGTCCACCTCGTCACTTTCGCTCGAGGAAGAGCTTCCATCGTCGGAATCTCCGTCGGAGGAGCTCTCCACGCAGCACTTCAGGCGAGTCCCGAAGTCTCCGAAGACCTTGATGGAGAGCAGGCCGTCCTCCATTAATTTGTAGAGGACGAGCCCCGCCGTCAGGCTGTGGATGCGAGCGAACGTCTTCCATCCACGAGGAGGTACATGACCCGAGGAGCCGGGAAGTCGACGTCGACCCGTGTGCCCCCATTCCCACAGCCCCTCATGTGCAATATGAGGGATTGGGGCGGGTCACGCTCCATCTCCCGAGCAAACGGGGCGGGAAGACGAAGACGGCGACGCGGAGGCCGACGCAGCCTGATGAAGAACTCGCGGGGCTGGTCTCCAACATGGCCTTTCATCGGGAAAGGCATCAGTGGCGGGGGCGAAGCCGGCGCGCCGCCCTGTCCTCCTCTTCCCCGAGCACTATGACCTCTGCCCTGGCCTCGCCCACGGCCTCGCCCCCTCCCCCTTCCCCTCGCAGCCGGCTCCACCACCGCGGGCTCAGGAGGGGGAGGGACGCGCTGTCGAGCGGCGACCCTCGCCGCCACCGACGAGGGACCAGGATTCCCTTTCTCCATGGCGAGTGAAAGGAAGAAGCGGAAGCAGGACGAGATAGATGACAGAAGAGTGCGGGATGCCATTCCCCCCTTCCCCCTCCTTATAAAGGGGCGGGGTCGGGGCTCGGCCGCCCCGCTCGGCCAATCCAGCCACCAGAGGCGCGGGGAATCAAGACCGACCCGCTGCCCCAACCAGCGACGGCCCGGTTTCCCGCCTCCACCGCTTGCCACCCAAGCGCATGGAGGACGCGTGGCAAACGTGGAGAATCGAAGGGACGGGTGAAGCGACCTCTTCCCACCCCGTGATCGTGGGGTGTGGACGCCTTGGAGACCGCAACCTGGCCCCGCGCAATAAATAAGTCGCGCCTCTACACCTCCCTCCTTTCATGGGGAAGGCGCGAGCTGCCCATTTACTATGATGTGACGCATGCGTGCAGGAACCGCCCCACGCATGCGTGCAGGAACCGCCCCACGCATGCCGCCCACGTCACGCTCACCCCTCCACGCCATGCCGCGCCGCACGCGGGTCGTGGGAAGCGCAGCACGTGAAAAGTTTTACCGCGGTAAAAACTGCCTCGCCTGCCCGTGCACCGTTTTGAGCCTGGCCCAACAACGTGTTACGCTTATGGGTGGCCCGGGCTTGGGGGCTCCTATCGGTGTACAAAAGGAGGGGCACACTTTTGTACCCCTTTACCTGTGCACGGGCAGTCGGAGCCGCGCCCACGGTCACACCAAGCAGGACAAGGGAGGTGAGCCAACGTAAAACCGAAGCCCAAGATAACCAGAGCAACGCCAAGGCCAAGACCACAAAGAGCAGAGGGACGAAGCAGGTTCCCCCGGCAAGACCCTTGCCGGGGCAGCTCCCCCCACACCAACAGAGCGAGCCACCCTTGAAGCCCACGGTCTCCAACATCACGTTGGGCCAGGGCTCGGGAGGCACCTCCATGGTGGCATGCAGATCTTTGTGAAGACAAGGAACACTCAAGATCAGTTGAGAATTAGAAGACGACGACCCTCGGCAAGATCCTTGCTGAGGAAGGCCACCAGACCCCCGGCAAGGTCCTTGCCGGGGACGACAGCGCGCCACGGCAAGACCCTTGCCGGGCCACCTGGCAAGGCCCTCACCAAGGACGCCAGCGGGGCCACCGCCAGGCCCGCACCAACCAAGTTTCCACCGCCATTCGCATGCAGCTGCCAGCTCAACCAGCTGAGCAGGCACCTGTGTGGCAACATGCAGCTCCCAGGCCAACTCATCAAGCGCCTGCGTGGCGGCATGCAGATCTTCGTGGAGGCTCCACCACCGCGCCACCTCAGCTGCCTGCCTGCCTACATGGCACCGCATGCCTCACTGGCCAGGGCGCGTGTCGAAGCGAGGAGGAGCGGCGACGGACGGGACGGGCCTCGCCCCCGTCCCCGATAAAGTTAGGGGACACCTAAGCTACGCATTAAATGCGTCTTGTCCTGTAATACGAGCGATAAGCTCATAGCACTGTGCGCCTTTCCACCTCCTGTGTGCCACTGTGGCAGCCCCTTTCGACTATAAAAGGAGGCCCATGGCATACTGGGAAGGATTCGGCTCTTTCGAACCACACACTCACCACAGCTAGTTCGAGAGCTCAAGAACTCTCTGAAATACACCCACCAAAGTAGGACTAGGGTTTTACGCATCCTCGCGGCCCGAACCTAGGTAAACGATCCTCGTGCTGGTTACTAATCCTGCTCTTCTCGCAACCCTGCGCCCCGGCAACCGTAGTAGGGGTTCTTGTGATCCCATAGGTGTCGTTCCACGCCGACAGTAGGTAGCGGCGTCCCTCCAGGCGCCAGCGGTACTGCTCTGGCACCGGAGCAGAGGTAGGAGAAGGCCTTCCCGTCGCGTAGCGCTCCCCCAGATCGGATTGGGGTTTTAGGATTTAGGAGGGCAGAGTAGACGCACGTGAACTGGGTCAGATCACGCGTGGCTGGCTGCCCCCCTCTTTATATGTGGCGCTAGTGATCAGGGGACCTCAACCACGTTAGTTTGGGTCGCCCCCGATCAGGGCACTTTAGTTGGGGTCGAGGGGAACGATCGTTGGTTCGTTACCCCCTTCCCTCACGTTAACTTATCCTCTGGGTTTTTTCTGATTAGCCCATTGGGCCTTAGATCAATACCAACATTTTCCCCCTTGATCGTTAGGCTCAAAAACTTTTGTCCATTCTCCATAGGAATGATATACCAGAGTAAGGTGTTACAACAGCCGATGAAAAGCCATTGAACCTCAATACTCATAGCACACATCCTATTTCAAAGTGGAAAACATTTTACTTATTGGGAGTGATTTATATTAGCGGTCCCATAATTCCAGAATCAAGAGGCTTCCAATAATCCCATGTCGCTACATGCTCACGAAATATATTGGGTGGTAAGCCTTTAGTGAGCGGATCCGCACGCATACATGCCGTACTGATATGCTTAACATTAATAGTTTGATCCTGGATTCTATGTTGAACAACACAGTACTTTAGGTCAATGTGCTTGGTAGAAGCACTTGACTTGTTGTTATTCGCATAGAAAACTGTGGGTTCATTATCTCAATACAATGTCAGTGGTTTGAAAATGTTGTCAACCACTTTTAGTCCAGGAAGAAAATTCTTTAGCCATACAACCTGCCCAGTGGCCTCAAAACATGCTAGATATTCTGCCATCATCGTAGATGAGGCAACTATTGTTTGCTTGGAGCTTTTCCACGATATGGCTCCTCCAGGGACTGTGAATATATAACCTGACGTGGGTTTCTTACTATCCACACACCTGGCAAAATCAGAGTCTGAGTAACCAATAACTTCCAGGTTATCAGACTTTCTATATGTAAGCATGAAATTTTTAGTACCTTGCATATAATGCAAGACCTTCTTTGCGGCCTTCCAGTGGTCTGGTCCCGGATTAGATTGAAATCTGCCAAGCATCCCAGTTACAAAAGCTAAGTCAGGGCATGTACACACTTGAGCATACATGATGGTTCCGACAGCTGAGGCATAAGGAACCGACTTCATCTGATCAGTTTCATTTTGGTTCCTCAGACATTGGAATATCCCAAACTTATTACCCTTGACTATGGGGGCAGGTGAGGAAGAGCACTTATGCATATTGTATTTCTTTAGTACTCTCTCAAAGTATGCCTTTTGCGATAGTCCTAATGTTCCTTTGGACCTATCTCGATGAATCTCAATGCCAAGGACATACGAGGCTTCACAGAGATCCTTCATGTCAAATTTTGAGGACAAAAATCTCTTGGTCTCATACAACATATCTTTATCGCTGCAAGCCAAAAGAATATCGTCCACATATAGGACTAAAATTGTGAACCTACTGCCTTTGAATTGAACATATATGCAGTTGTCCACTTCATTTTCTTTAAAACCAAAAGTTCTAATAATATCGTCGAACTTGAGGTACCACTGCCTTGAAGCTTGCTTCAAGCCATATATGGATTTCTTTAAATGACATGCCATATGTTCTTTTCCTTCCACGACAATACCTTCGGGTTAAGCCATGTAAACTTCTTTTAAGTCACCATTCAAAAATGCCGTCTTGACATCCATTTGATGCAGCTCCAAATCATAATGAGCTACAAGTGCCATGACAATTCTGAAAGAATCTTTGGTTGACACAGGCAAGAAGGTCTCCTTATAATCAATCCCTTCTCTCTGTGTAAAACCTTTTGCTACAAGTCTCGCTTTGAACCTTTCGACATTCCCTTTGGAATCATATTTGGTTTTGTAGACCCACTTGCAGCCTACCCTTTTAGCTCCATCAGGAACTTCTACTAAGTCCCAAACATCATTCGAGCTCATAGATTTCAATTCGTCTTCCATGGCTACCAACCATTTGGACGAGTCTTCACTTTTAGTGGCTTCTTTATATGAGGTCGGATCTTGTGCCTTCCCTATGTCATTTTCATCCTCACACATGAAAGTGACATAATCGCTGGAGATGGCCTTTTTCTTTTCCTATTGTGATCTTCTCATAGGCTCATTAGTATGTGCCTTTCTTCTTGCCCAAGAAGGTTGAGGATTAACATTGGGTTGAGGATCATCATTTGGTTGAGGATCCTCATCATGCTGAGGATCTTCATTACGTTGAGGCTCCTCGACGGACTGAGGATCCACTTCAGGTCCGGGATCACCACTAGGTGTCTCGTACATATTAGGCATATGGATGAAGTTCTCTTGGATAGTCGGGGATGGAACATACACCCGCTTCACCTCAAGATCAATCGCCCTAACCTCAGTAACTTCATTATCCTCAAAAAACACCGCTTGCCTGGTTTCCACAAACTTGGTGGTATGACCTGAGCAATAAAAGCGATATCTTTTTCCTCTATGGAGGTACCCAATGAAAAAACAACTGACTGTCTTTGGGTCCAATTTCTTAATATGTGGATTGAACACTTTAGCTTCAGCTGGGCAACCCCACACACGCAAGTAACTCAAGCTCGGTTTCTTTCCATCCCACATCTCATAAGGTGTGCTCGGTGCTGACTTAGTTGGAGCAAGATTCAGGATGTGTGCAGCTGTTTTCAATGCCTCCATCCAGAGGCTTACTGGTAAGTTGGCATGACTAAGCATGCTACGTACCATATCCATAAGAGTGTGGTTACGACACGCAGCTATGCCGTTTTGCTGAGGTTCACCAGGCATTAAATATTGGGCAATAATTCTATTTTCAGCAAGATATTTTACGAACGGTCCTGGGATTTGCCCATAAGGAGCATGCCTGCCATAATATTCTCCCCCACGATCAGAATGTACTACTTTGATCTTTAGGTTGAGTTGATTTTCAACCTCAGCTTTATAAATCTTAAATTTGTCCAAAGCTTCGGATCGATCACGTATAGGGTAAATGTAGTCATAGCGAGAAAAATCATTTGTGAAGGTAATGAAGGAATCAAAACCGTCCATATACTTTACGTTAAAGGGTCCGCATATGTCAGTATGAATAAGTTCAAGGACCGATGTGGCTCTTACTGCTCCTTTCTTAATTGTTTTAACGTATTTTCCCTTAATACAGTCAATACAATTGCCTGCATCAGAGAAATCTAGCGGATGAAGTATTTATTCGTTAATCAA